>NW_017256051.1:141735-191112 GCF_001594055.1 Mycetomoellerius zeteki
AAATTAAATATATTTTTTTCTTTTTTCGTGATTTCCTGCGAAACAAAGCAAAAAGGAGCATATGTCTATAGGACTTTTTTTCTTAGTTTTTTACTCCTCTACACGCTCCCGAAGTTTTGCCATTTAATTTGGAAACACCCTGTATATCTACATATAAAAATTAAATCTTTCACATCCTGTTTTCTTTATAGCGCTTTTTATCGAGAAGATATAAGACATTGAAGTAATAAAAGAGAAAGTTCATTCAAAGTGATAATTCAGTTAGATTGCTATTGATTGCCAATTTAATTGTAGCAATATAATTGTTACTCAACAACATCGGAAAGCTTCTTATCATGCTTTATCCATGTAGTAACGTTAATTAATACTACAGAAAGTATCGGAACGTTGTACATTTTATGCATATATATACGTACTCGTTAAGTTTTGTTATTTAAAGGAGTAATTTAAAGTTGCTCGCACGCAAGCAAAGCAACACATTAAATCACGGAACTCTGTGGTCGGTCGCAGGCTGCGATCTTCGGTTTATTTGCCATATCTCATGCCACAAGAGAGAGTGAAAGAGAGAAAGAGAGAGAAAAAGAGATCTGATCAGCGCTATTTACGTATCATTCCTCGAAAATTTGATCGTCAAGAAATATTTTACTTATCGTTCGCGCGTTATCCTCGCGAGGAAGATCAAAAGAAATCCATTGTTATTAGCACGCGATAATATCCGCGAGAAGTTTGTTGATCGTGCGATGTTGATTGATCGTTCGTAATTCGTTTCTCGCCTCAGAATTTCGAAAATGTAGCAGACGAGGTTAATTCGTAAGTGGCCTAGTTCTGTGTTTAAAATGTGAATTTAGGTAGATAGAAAATTTATTTCCGATCTATTTATACCCATATTTTAACAAGATTCATGAAAATTAGTTTGTAATTAAACACAAAAATCAAATTTTAATCTTGCTTTTAATTTATATATATATATATATATATATATATACACAAAGATAATCTTCCTAGAAAAACATTTGCAGTAATTTAATACTGCAATTAAAGGGTTTTTTTTACAAATATCAAATTAGTCCTATTTCCTCAAAAATTTTCAATAAGGAAACAAAAAATTTCTCATTTTCAAATCATTCATTGTAAAACTCTTATATTTCTTGTGTTTGATTTTTGCCGAAACACAATTGTTCACGATGACATTGAGAGAGAACGATTTAACGCTATAACCCAGAGATTTAAAAAAATAGACTTATTTCGTTTTTGTGAGAAAACCTTTCTATTCTAATGTACACTTGGCTTGAATGCATAATCATGTATTTAATCTAATTTACATTTAATGTGATAGTAAAGATTTGATTACTGTTTAACTCTCGCTGTTGTTTACAAAATAGAGGCCGGGAGGTGGTTGCATAATTTTTTTTAATTCTTACGCCAAATTATTCCTTCTTTTGTGTAATTCTGTTTTATGGTACTCTTCCAAATGTTCCCTACTTTCGAAATAAACCAACAATCGATGATCGCGACTTTATTATCGGCTATTTCTACCGGAGAGGCGACAGCTTTACGGCGATTCGGCGCTCTCTTTGTTCACCGAGATCTTTGTTATTGTGATAGCAGGGAAAGTCGTGCAATGTAAATAGAGAGGCATCGGTCACGTTCGCGTTTATTGCCGGACCACGTTCCCTTGTATCTCATTCCGCATACATGCGGACAAGCCTCGAGCTGCCTTCAATTTGCAAATTGTGAAATAGCACCGTGATCTGCGCAGGTAGAATTGTAATGAACAAAAAGTACACAGAAAAAATATGTTGTATTCAGGGCTCGGTTGTATTTAAAATAAAGTTATTTAAAATATATATTTTAAATAAAATAATAAAAGAGTTATTTATTATTTTAAATAACTTCTCCTGATCTATTTCTTATTTAATATTTTTATTATTTAACATTTTAAAGTTCTCGGAGAAACATATTTTATATTTTTTATTTTAAATAAATTTTGTATCAGTTATTTATATTACCGAGTCCTAATCATATTAAGAGTATAAGTCACCAACAATAGTTTAATTGAAAATGATTTTGTTAATTCATTGACAGTATTAATGATATTAAAAATAATATTTATTAAAATAAAATTATGCGTATTTGTTTTATTAATATTATACAGAAAGAATGTTTTGCTGAAGTATTTAAAAATTTAACTAGATACACAGATCTGAAAACAATTTTGTTGGACCATCAAAATAATTATGTAGGATGTTCAAGCTAAAATGTCAAAACTTTTTGCAGCATTGCTCATTATGCTTGAGTTTCTTACATAATTATTTTGATGGTCTAACAAAATTATTTTTAGATTCATATCTAGAATTTTTAAATATTTCAGTAAAATCGTTCTTTCCGTGTGTCATGGAATTAACAAGATTATTTTCAATTAGACTATTCAATTAGACTATCGATTATGCTGTTAATATAACACATTATTTTTTTCTGTGTAGCGAAGTAAATGGATAACCATATTAGAATCGCTACCGCAATGCAGCGGGTTGCCTTTCTCTTGGTGCAATAGAATTAATTAGATGATTAATTGATATCGTTACACGCGTGTTTGACAGCAAATGCCCTTATCGCTACTCGGTAAGCCGCAGTGATATATAAACCTAGAATACATTAAACCTAATCATGTGCATTATGCGAAACAAAACACACTTCGTACGCCATCTACGGTCGAATTAGAAATAAGACCTGTGCTATTAATTTTGCGCGCTTACGTTCGGCTATTTATTTCAAAGCCTATCACGCGAGACGTGTCATTTTGCTTTTTGTTTTGACCGTTAATAAAGTTTGCCGTGGCTATCCTAACCGGTATGACCGGGAGGAGTCGTGCGAGACGAGCATCGGAACGAATCGCTTCGCTCTCCCGTTGGAAGGCGTGGTCGGTCGCGTTCGCCGCATCGCGTGCGACGTTCCTCTTATCGGGTCCTCTTATTGCAGGCGAAATCAATGTAGATACGGAACTGGAAGATAGGATAACATAGGTAGGTGGGTTCAGTCACTTATCAATCACAGCTGCGAGCTTACTTCCTTGTCCATCTGTCTCGTCACATCTGTATGGTCTCGTCATCTCGCGTGATTTCTCTCCGCGTCCGCCCGCTTTGCGACTCGATATCGCTCAATTTTCTTAATTGGGATAAATTGTTATCGGGACGGTGCGTCCACAACGTCCTGAGAATAATAAGTAGTAACGAATACACGTCGGTCTTTAAAATATGACACACATGTCATAATGTATGAGAAACAGCTAATGGCTCATTTTATATTGTGCAGGAAGAAATTAATTTCTGATGCATTCACATATGTTACACGCCCATTAATTCTTTTTTCTCGCACACATGAACAATGCAAGACTACACGGGACAATAAAATTCGTTCAACAAAAAACAAAAAAGTTCGGTTGTATTCATAAAATGCGGTCCATATGTAAAAATATCAAAGGAGATCTCATCTCACTTTTCATAATTCTTATATTGTCTTAATGATGTAAGATAGACGCCGAGAGGAAAACGCAATTAACAAAGTTAAATTTAATAAAAAATAAGTCATAATACAATTGGATGTAACATTTATACTCGACGATGTCAAGCGACGTTATGACCAATTTTTTTTTTTTGGTTATAACGTTGCTTGACATCGTCGAGTATAAATGTTACATCCAATTGTATTATGGCTTACTTTTTATTAAATATAACTTTGTTAATTGCGTTTTCCTCTAATTGAAAATGACCCGATCGATGTCGAAATATTATTATTAAATATCTTACAGTATAATTGGCTCGTTGCCCTTCTTTTATTTATTGATATATGTATATATATTTATATATTTATATAAATTGAATATCGATATATTATAACTCAATAACAGAGACATCTTTCACGATAAAGCTATTGGCACAATTTCGTTAAGTATTCGAGACAAGGATCTTATCGCGCCTTATCATGTACATTCAAGTTACATGTATACATCTAGTTTAGAAATATCATTAATGATAAGTGAAGCAAGATTACCATAGAGACTAGATAAGTCCTCAATTTGTAACGAGATGTATAATTAATTGATTTCTAATTCCTTTTTCAACTTTTAATATTAGCTTAATCTTACGCCCTTTGCGACAACCGATTATTGATCGGCATCGATTAAATCGAAACATAAAATGAGCGTAATTCAAATGTGACAATATATCGATACTGCATGCAATTAATGGAACTCAGATATATTTTAGATAGCCGGTCAATCGTCAGAGATTCACTGATAAATGCGATTTACCATAAAATTGTCGGGTATTCTATATTCTCAACAGCGAGCTTTCTAGTTATGTATTAGTCATAGTTAGTTAAAGTTGTATATTAGTTACACTCGTAGTTTCTCGTTCCGGAAAATTTATTCTGTTTATTCCATTTCTTGATATTTTATCAATGCAAAAATAATATTTTTAAAAGCTATTCATAGTTGCTGGATTATTCAGAGAGAAGTATCTATCTTCTATAATAATTACAGTTGAGAGTTTGCCATCTACATAAATGGAAATTAAATGTTTCTCGCGCGTATTATAGATTCGTCTGTCAATTACAACTCCTGACAGCATAGATGACATTTCGATAAAAATGACACGTGGATTTCTCATGATGTATTCAATGACTATATCATTCACTGGTAATTCATATGTTGTGTTCCTAAACTTTTAAAGATTTTTTCTACCTTAACATCTCTATATCGAAAAACTATTTTCTACGGTATTCCTTACTTCTACAAGTAAACTACTTTGACTCTACTGCAATTTGATCGCGTATAAATTTATTATACACGGAAAGAACGATTTTATTGAAAAAAATCTATATTTACCTAAAAATTTAGGTAGAAAATAATATATATCTAAAAATAATTATCATTAGCATCATTAACATAAAAATGTAAGCTAAAAATCGCAGTCAGTTGATCCTATAAATATAAAATCAAAAGTCTTGCAAGATAAGATGTACGTTAATATTAATAATTTCTTAAAAAATGGTGATTTTTTTAAGAATTGTGAAATAAAAATGATAAAAATGAATATATTCTTTTTGTAGATATTATTTGATTATTTTATTTTTTGTCAAATTAAACAATAGTTTTTCTCTTTTCCTGGAAGATTTAATTTTTTTAATTGTGTTACTTTTGAAATAAGGAAGCGACATATTGCGGAATATGAAAAAGTATATTATAGAAAATAAGTGATTCTTCCAGAAATTATATGCAAGATGGAAATTTTCGACTAAACCAATGTTCAATTCGTCGTTTGCATAACCGATGTTTTTAATTTCTTCTCGGTTGAATTCCCCAATTAAAAGTCTATCGGTGAAAGTGTATCGACAGATTTTTATAGTATCGCCGACTTTCATCTACTCGTCTATAAATTAAACGATTTTTGCAAAAGGTTTCATTTATTTTATTATTTTTTTATTTACGATACGATTTATTTTTATTCGCGACACATTATCATTTGCATTCAACCGCTTTGACGCGATAAATGTCGAATAAGCAGAAAGGTGCGCATAAGAGAAAAGTAGTATGCTACTGTGTTTCGCGAAGACTATAAATCGTGGCAATAACGATCGATTATCTCTTTTTTTTTCGCAGTAACCTGCGATAACTCTACATTTCACGATGGAGAAAATGTAATACTCGCGCGACGTGCGGCATATATAGGCGCCTGGCAACAGGTTGTAAAAATATTTTAGAGCGGTTACGTATTCAGCTTGACGCTGATTGCTGACATTCTGTCGTTATCTTAATCACAAGCTCTAGTACTGTTACTGGCGCACAAGTGCTATCATTGTTGCTACCAGTTGCGAACTGTGATCTTCGTCGCGTTAAATATCATCACAGCTATTATCGGTGCTTTATTATTACCATTACTCGAGTAATTGAGATTATTTACGAATAGAAAAGAGAGTTTCATTATTTTTCTCATTTGCATCGAGAACTTATAAATAATGTTAATCTTGAAATGAATAGCGTTACTTTCTCCGATAACATATTTGTATGTATCAATATATTTCTCTTGTATGTAACAAGAATGAGAACATTTAATACTAACGAATCGATTAATATCGCTCCCTTACTTCAAAAGTGATACTATCTAAAAAATTAAGTTTTCCAGAAAAAGAGAAAAATCATTTTTCAACTTGACAGAAAATTATTGACTAATCAAATAATATCAATAAAAAGAATATATTCTTAATAAGATTCAAATATCATTTTTGTCATTTTTATTTGGCAATCCTTAAAACTCCTTTTTGAGTTGCGATGATTTTAACAGTTTTTTGTAATGTTTACTTAATGCATTTGTTATAGAAATGCTTTATAGTTATAGAAATACTTTCATGTTTTCAGTAAATTTATTATTTACATAGTCATGAAAATGAATGAGATTATTGAAAAACCACAAAATGTTTAACATTCATTATCACGAAGCAAGTTCGCATTCAAGTTGCTAACTACTCAAAGTATATGAGCAAATACAAAGAAAAAAAGTAACAGAAGCTGCGAATACGCTGTGTCAACAGGGAGACAGTCAAAAGAAATATCGATATTTAATATTCGAAAGGAATAAATCTCCAGCTTGACTTTAGACTTTTTGTCCGTCTTGTGGCATTGACATCTCGACGCGTTTGAAAATTTGCGTGAACAAAGCTCACGCTCTGCCGGCGCCGTGTGTGGATCCGATTCCTTCACACCAGTATACATTTGTCATTGACACGTGTGTGAAATCAGTGAGTCGTGTCTGCGATAGCTGGCTTTTTCCCGCCATAAGTCGGTGTTACGTCGAGCGAGGCCGTCTCGTGATTGCTAATCGGGCGCGCCTGATAAGATTCGCGGGAAATCGAGCACTCGTATTACCGATCTTCAACTGGAATGCATTCAAATGGACGGTCTTTCAATCAACAATGTTTACTTATATATAATAATGTTACCTGTCGTTCGTAAATTGGGAACGCGATTTTCTTACGAAAGTTAAGTATCTCTTGGTGAAGAAAAAATCGTATGGAGAAGTTTTTAAAAATGTATATAAAAATATATAAGAATGGTAAATTTATATAAAAATGTATAATATATTTTAAAGAGAAGATATACATATATATTTGTTTGCATATTTATTTTTTAATTTTATTTCTACGATATTACCAGGTATGTAAATATGAAACCGGAATTTACCAATAGATGGCCATAGCTGTCAATGTAGTTGTCATCAGACCACGTCATTGACGCCATTTCCTTGTTCTGACATCTGACAAAGATTTTCAACTCACAACAATACAAATTTCATACAACAGTATAGTTTGTAATAGCGTTGAACATGTCGAATTTTATGCCTGGAAACTACGATTTGCGGACAGCATTGATTTTCTGTTACCATTTGAAGAAAACTGCTGCAGAATTGCATCGAATGCTTGTCGAAGCTTACGGTGAGCATGCTCTTGGTAATCACAGTGCTTTGAGTGGTTTAAAAAATTCAAAAGTGGCGATTTTGACGTGAGAAACGAAGAACGTGGAAAACCACCGAAAAAGTTTGAAGACAGCGAATTGCAAGCATTGTTGGATGACGCTCAAACTCAACAACAACTCGCGGATCAATTGAATGTGACACGAGAAGCCGTCTCCATACGTTTGAAATCCATGGGAAAAATCCAGAAGATTGGAAAATGAGTTCCACATGAACTGAATGAAAGACAGCAGGAAAACCGAAAAACCACTTGCGAAATGCACGTGTCATGCTCGCCAGGTACAAAAGAAAGTCATTTCTCCATTGAATTGTGACTGGCGATGAAAAGTGGATATATTTTGAGAATCCTAAGCGTAAAAGATCATGGGTAACTCCAGGCGAACCATCGACATCGACTGCAAGGCCAAATCGCTATGGACGGAAGACAATGCTCTGTGTTTGGTGGGATCAGAAAGATGTGATCTATTATGAGCTGCTAAAACCTGGCGAAACCGTTAATACTGAACGCTACCGACAACAAATGATCAATTTGAATTAAGCTTTGCGTGAAAAACGACCGGAATATCAAAAAAGACAACACAAAGTGATTTTGCTTCATGATAACATATGCACCATCACACACAGCAAAACTGGTCAAGGAAACGATTGAGGCGTTTGATTGGGAAATACTTTCGCATGCGGCTTACCAAGTCACCAGACTTGGCTCCGTCCGATTACTACTTATTTGCATCGATGGGACACGCACTTGCTCAGCAGCGCTTCACTTCTTACGAAGATGTACGAAAATGGCTAGATGACTGGTTTGGCTCAAAAGAGCAACAATTTTTTTGGCGTGGCATCCACAAATTGTCAGACAGGTGGGAAAAATGTATAGTTAGCGATGGGCAATACTTTGAATAAAATATTTTTTATCATTTTCATGCAATAAACGTGTATTTTCTATAAAAAAATTCCGGTTTCATATTTACATACCTGGTATGTTCTTAAGTTAAAAATTCATATTTTTTTGATATTTTTGTTTTATTTTAAAGTATTGCAACTTGATGAAATATCATCGGATAAAAATTAACAAATAAAGCCGGCGATACACGATTTTTTCTCTGCTGCATTGTTAGCTGGATTAATGCCTAAATTCTAAGCAGAATCGTAAGACTCGTAACATATTCCTGTAAGATTTGTAAAAATTTTTAAGTGCTTATACCTTTATACAATATTTTTGCAGACAGCTTCTTACTAGCCATAAAATTTAATTTGCAAGAAATCATAGATATTTACGAATAAATTCTTACAAGTTTTACGAGAACACATTACGAGTCTTACGACTCTGCTTAGAAATTGACCGATTAAATTTTGCCACTGTATTGGCTACGGTGTTGACAGCGCCAGCTCTTTTTATATTAGCGACATAGTCTCTTAGTGATATTGTCACCAAATTTTTTTAATCAAACCTCACTTAACGCCGACGCATATAGATATGTACGCGAATCTCGAATGATATCGTATTTCGAGTTATACATACATTATTGCAATATATGATGACCGTGTCTGCAAATAAAAAATCATTATCAGCGTTATCTTTGCACTTCCTCTGCTAAATACGTTGCGTGGCATTACGCAATTCGTTACGTTATCGAAATCCTAATGGTTGTTCTACAATATGCTCTTTATTTCCTGTTTCTTGCTTTTTACCTTTTGCTTTTTTCCTTTTTGTGATCGTTTTATTGACAATTATATTTCTTGATATGTGTTTTCTGTTTCTTCTGAAATTCGTTAACATTTATCTCGAGCAACAGAAAACGAAAAACGGGATAAGAGGTAAAAAGGCAAGATACAAAAAATAGCAAAAAACAAGAAACAGGAAACAAAAAGCACATTGTAGAATAGGCTCAAGAAGTTTAAAATTCTTCGTGTAACATTATCTGAGTGATATATAGTTATTTCGCCGTAAATCGTTTAATTCTGCAATTAATTGTAGACCTAGGGTGCGTTCCATTTGACGCTCGTAACGCTCATGAAATCATTTTATCCTTGTTGTTTATAATGTTAAATAAGGACAAATAATGTTCGCGAGCGTTGTGCCAATGGAACCCCTAAACGTTACGTATTTTTCATTTTCTTAAAAATTTTTTAATAAATATAACTTTCTAAATACATTTCATTAAAATTTCTAATGCTATATAAGGGGAAAAGAAATAAGATATCATTCAATGTAATTATGCATGAAAATAATTGACTATTTATTGCAAAAAATATTAATCTATAGCTAAAGTTACATATTTTCAATTCTTTAGAGTGGTTTAAGATACTTTAGCATTATTATATTATATTATTATTCAATTAAATTTAATTTGATCAATTTAATTTGTGATATAACTAATCTAGCTTCAGTTTAGGATTGTATTTCAACACCGGCTCTATTCAGCGCACAGTTTGAAGAATGTATTTAGAAAGAAAAATGTATTTAATATAATTCATATACAGAGAAATATTAAGCATCAAGATCCTCAACCTATTAGCACTCTTTTATTTGTTGTGTTACTCGCATAAGCGATCTAGTTTAACTTATTATTGGATAGCTCTCTAGGTTTTAGGGATTTTAAGCATATTCCCTGATTGATTTTTATACAGTGCAAAATTTCTCTCTCTCTCTCTTTTACAACCCAAAGCACTTTACGTATTTTGCTATCCGAAATTAACTGCAAATATTTCCTTTAACGGACTTAAGGCGTGACCAAAATTTAAAAGACCGTCCACGTTTAAAGATGAACAAAAACGCGCTCAATTTCTCTGATTGTATGATCGTATTCAGTACACCAGGTGCAGGCATCCCGATTGTGAGTCCGGGCGATCGCGGTTAATCGACATCAGTGACATGTCCAGCAAGACGAATGGGTGAGAAAGAAAGAGAGAGAGAGAGAGAGAGGGTAGAGAACTCCCTGTTGAAAGGACGGAAAGACGCGTGATCCAAAAGAGAATGTTTACATTCCAGGTCACCTGATTACACGAAAGGCATCTTCCAGAGCATCGGCTTCAAGGAGTTTCACACTTACCTCATATTACCCGAAAAGGAACGCGCGAGCGAAAAGGTAAACGAGCATGAGATGATTTGTCGATACGAGCTATGCGTCCGCGATTATCGTTCGTCTCAGCAGCTGTTTCAGCTGGGATCTTCAGTTATTTTTCTGCTGTTAAAATGTATCGCGCGATTTGCAATGTAATCTATCTCGCGGTCATATCGCGACATCTCTGCCTACAGTCCTACATTGTTTTTATTTCTTTCTATTGCACGAAATACTCATTGTATACATCGCAGAATTTTACAGGCTTTTCCGATTTTAATATCGCAATAAAAAACCATTCGCGAGAACTATCAGCTGTCGATTCCAACGGCTCGGTGAGATTGCACCTCTGAGCTCTGGTAGGTACAATTATAAAGGAAGAAGAATAACGTATAAGGCGTAGATGCAGAAGATATCGCGTTTCAGTGAAAGTTAAATAATAGACAAATTACTATTTTATAATAGATTCTATTTGGCAAGATTATTTAGTTAAAATAAATTTGTCTATTATTAAATTAAATTTGTCTGTTATTAAATGTACTATTTAATAGTCTATTTATTAATAGACAACTTATTATTTTACATTTTGAATATGCATTGCGAATGGTATCTTATATTAACATGTATTTTTTATATAAAAAAATTTTCGTACACAATTTTTTTATTATTTTGCGTTACATAATAAAATTGTTATGTCTATAAAATCGACGAACACAGAAAAGAATTATACCGTTGCGCAATAGTCTCTATTTTACGTTTGAGAAAACTAATAATTAATTATTAAGCGAAAGATCGATATCTGATTACATTTATGCAGGGGAAAAAATTATTGCAACAAGGAATCGCTGATTTAAAACTCGTCACTACGAGATACGCAAAGAAACAAGATAAATGGGTGATGAACAGACTGATTCGGCGTGGTGATCGACAGGTAATTTATTTATTTACCTTGCCTTATTATTAGCAATATATATGTTCACACCATAATTAGCAATTTCATTGAAATAACTCAATTTATTTTCGCTACAAATCATTTTCTTCCCACGAAATGCATACGTAATTAAATTGAGTAAAATATTAAAGTAATTAAATTGAGTAAAGTATTAAGTTAATTAAAGTATTAAGTAAATTATACCGCTCTGTTTTTTTCGAGGTTCCTCCTGTTTATTCTTTAGATTGCAATGATGTGACAAAATGGGACAGTCACGTCTTAGAACCTGCGACAGCAATCATTTCCGCAATATTGCACGGCGCAAAACCTGAACAACAACCACTAAACGAGAATTTCGAGAACCAAAAGACTACTGATAGTAGCACAAATATGTATAACTACTGCAAGGTAATAACAAAGATTTGATCATAACAAATTACTCTTTGAAATGAAATCTAGTACACTATATATAGGTATATAATTTTTTAAATGTTATATTTTTTCATAATATTAGTTTCGTGAAGAGCTCTTTTGCGCTTTACGCTCAGAAAATTATATTGTGCAAACAATATAAAAATTTAATTGTGAAAAGACACAGCAGTTTCTCGGCACTAAGCACAACGCATCGCGAACAGCACGCGACCGGTCGTATCTTTATGCGAGCCGGCAAGTTGCAAGCACCTGAGATTGTCGTTTATTTTTTACATTAATTTTTGGATAAGCGAAAATTGTGCAAATCAAGTTTTGTTAATATCTTTTTAACAAAATTCTATCAATGCTTTTCAATCTCAAAATAAGACCTTTTTTGTTATATTAGGTATGCGAAAGAGTATTCGTTGAAGAACATCAATGGCAAGCCCATTTAAAAGGCGGAAAACACATGAGAGCCTTAAAAAAGAAGAAAAAAGCTGCTGAGGCTACACAATCCCAGGAATATCAATTGACTTGCACATGACAAATATCAGTTTCGCTATGACATTGCATTCGTTTCTACGTTTACATCATTAAAACTGATTATCCACATTATATTTTACTAATAATTATCATGTAAATAATTTTTAAGAAATAAAATTGTTTTTTCTTAATATGTGAATCCTTATTACCATTTGTAAGTAAATAGGAATTAACATTATTAGCAATAACTTATATTCGCTTATTAGTTACCGATAAAACAGATTTCTACCATGTCTCTAGTTAGTTTACTTTTTGATGATATTTGCAAATCAACAGTACCTAATTTGACACAATATTCGTATATCTAAAAAGATTTCAAATATATCTTTGTTTAAAACGTCTTTAATATTTTTTTGTCTTAAAGATATCTTTAAGAAGTCTAAAAGTTTTTTTTTATAAAACATTTTTAGAACATATAGCTATATATTTATTTTACCGATTGCAATATTTTGTTATAATTAAAAATTTTTTAATTTATTATTTACTATACCTATACACAAATATACATATAGAATTTCAAATGCGTATTTTCTGACCTACGATGTTTTTCTTTTTAGACAATCCCATTACAATATTGTATATTCTGGTTACATATTGCCAAGAGTCGGCGAGATACTAACATAAGGTAAGTCATCGAGTGACAGTCAATAATATAAATATAAAGTAAGCTATAGAGATATTATTAAAAACTGCTGATTTCGGATGGCTTAAATAAAAGATAATCGGAGACTACTAAAGAATAAGAAGAGTCAAAACGTATATAAATATCTATCTATGAAACATGTATGCAACATTTATTTTTCTTAATATTTTGATAATATTATATTATTGTTACTTTAAGCTTTGTGAAGTGATATATCAAATAGGGAAAAGTGGGGGAACTGTGCGCATCCTGATTTGGTACTTTTACAATGGATGAAGACATCACCGTGGTGAAATTTTTACACAGGAGGTTGTCCTCTTAAGATATAACTACAAAAGATACGACATAAATACGTTGCTAACCAGAGAAATACAAAAAAGTGAAATCATATCTTTTCTTGTTATTTTAGCATTCAGAAAATAAGGTGATAAGTCCATATTTTTAATTTGTTTGTTTAAAGTTGCATACGTTATTAAAGTATGTTATTATGTGCATCTTTTGTGCTGTTATTTATTAAGTTGATTAGGAAGTGTTGACGTAATCGTATTTCATATCGAGTCAGGTCACGGCGGGCAACTGTACGTAAGCATTTTGAAATGCGCATAATTACCCATTTTCCATATACTATATGATTAGCATTAATTTTTTCGTTTTTTCTTTGCATTATTATTTTATTTTGCCAAAGTCTATGTGCATTATTATTATTATATTAGTTTTGTATTTTTGCTTAATATATATAATATATATTTAAAATATATTTATATTGCAATGTAATAAATATATTTTCTGATTTCTTTCCATCAACCGATCAACATTCCATAATTTATTCATTTCCTACGACTTTTGCTATGCGCACAATTACCCGACGCGCGAGAAATTTTTTCGCTTTTTCGTTTTTTCTTTTTTATCAAATACAACCTTATTGAATGAAAATCTATTCAATAAGGATAATACGTAATGGTAGAAGAATGTTTGTAGTTTCTATTTCCATACTTACATCGTTTGAAACTTGGAAAACCATTCCAGGACAATAAACTTCCCTTAGGTGCGCACAATTCACCCACTTTCCTATTTTACTATTAAAAAATAAATTTATTTGCATATTAAAAAAACAATAGCCATCTTATCCAAGTTTAACTTACTGACTTTTAAATCACGAACTTATTTAACTTCTCAAATGTGAACGACAAAAAATATTGAAAGACAGAAAATTGTTCGTGATCTTCAGTAACTAATCGAGTTTGTGATCATTGGTTGATCTGGTAGGTATCATGAAACGATCCAAAAGCATGCTCAACTGGAATATACTTGGAATGTTCTATGTTATCTGAGAAATTCATCTCGTATTTGAGACTGTCGGTTATTTTACTGTAATTGACTTTGTATTTTCTTCTATTTTCGATTGGTTCAGTGGTACTAATCTCGGGTTGGTGATCAATTGGTTTAATAGTATTAATTTTCATATCAGAAATATGCTGGTAACTGAGTTTGTCGTGATTCATATAAGAAATGGGCTGATAATTGACTTTGTTTCTTCTTTTATCTGCTATATTGTTGGTTGATTTAGTTGTATTAATCTTGGGTTTGTGATTTTGGGTTGATTCAGTGGTATTGATTTTGGATTCGTGATCCGTATAAGAAGTAAGCTGATCGATTATCTTTGAATTATTTTCCTTGTTGAGCCAAGATATTTTCACTTTAGGAGGAACTGCCAAGTACGTCTTTTCATGCATTTTAATCGTCGAATTTTGATCATTGCTTTGAATTAACTCGTCTTCTTCCTTCTTAATGATCTTCAATGGAAAATTTGGTTGATAGTCCGCGCACAAACGAAGATCATTAGGTAAACATCCATGCGTTATCGAAACAGGAGTCACTGGCAAGTCCAATACCTTTGTTACGTATACTCGCGATGGTCGAGTTCTGTCAGGAATATTGGGGGATATACTCCGAGTTAATCTGATCAAACTATTCGGTTCGTTCCTTGTGACAAATTGCCATTTGATATCCATCTCAGGCGTTTTTAAGATATACTCCGGAATTCTGTCAAAGTCCGCCAATTCTTGGCCGGACTCGCCTTCGTCAGACTTTTCTGCGCGTGAATGCTGGTATCCTATCTGAACTTTTTCCTGAGAAGGAAGACACGGTAGAACGTCTTTTCCAGGTATCACACAAATCGGCTGATGCCATTTCACGATTTCGATTACACGCGGCTGCTTCAAAGAAACTTTGCTTGTTATCTTCAGGGTAGTTTTGCTGCCAGTTTCCCTGAATCTAATGAACACTATTGCTACAAGTAGCATCACAACCAAACCGGAAAATATGTATGATTCGATGAGTAAGTGAAGTAAATCCTTCCAGTAAAACTTCTTGTTTGATGAAGAAGAAGCAACAGTGTTAACCATCCTTTCAACCTCTCAATCGCGAGACGCACGTGCAAGACTTTTCAAAAACATCTAAATATCTTTAGAGTATACGAAGGTACTTTTATAGTTTGGTGAAGCCTCTGACGAGAAGTAAATAAAACTTTTAACTCAAGAATGAAACGGTGGTTTGTCTTGATGATATGAAAGTTTTCTAATGAAACAATGGCTGCTTTCCTTTTAGGAGACACAATTGATATAAATATCGTTCTATTCTTCTTAACATTCAATGAATAACAAAGATAGAACAACATTTCTATCGATTGTCTCCTAAAAGCAATCAATTAAGTGAAAAATGAACCGATTGATGAATAACATGATAAATAAAAAACGTAAATAAAAGAGAGAATTTTATATTTGGTCGAACCGGTTCTTGATAAGTCCCCTATATTGCATTGATTCGAATTCATGTGGAGAATAACATTAGGGGCACATAATGTAATTGTATAGTCACTTGTATTTAGCTATCTGTGCATCAAACGAACAATGCGACTGAAGCACAATGCAGCCCACATGCACGTATAACTTCGATTGTACAATACAATGTTGAAATACGAAAGGATGCTCTTTCAACTATTAGAGTGAAATTAATTCACGCGGATGAATTTCTTCCGCTTTTCTAATAACAATAATCATGGAATGCGAAGAGCTAACAATTGTCAGTACTGCGAAATTCATCTTCTTAATGTATACATTAAATTTCATACAGCTCAAAGTAATATTTCATAACCATCAAACATGTTATCATAAATAGCGCTACTAGAGATAAAACAAAATATGTCGGAAATATGTAAATTAAAATAAAATTACTATATAATATAATTAATGAAACTCTTCGGCAAACTACTTTTTTTAATAATTCTTGATTTACCAAGATTCTAAGATCTCGACTCATTCAGGCTTCTGTATCTTAAAACAGATACCTAAGATACCTATTTCTACACAGTAGAAAATATTTTGTTTTTGTATTAAAATCAGTTCTTGTTAAAACATTTGTATCGAATTTTTAACATCTTCGCGATGTTAATTTAATATAATTGTATCATTTGAATATATATATAATATAATACATTAAATTGATTTTCAATACTTCTCAATGTTAAAATAATATAATTTATGAATAAGTAAACAAGTAACATAAAAATAATGTACTTTAAAATATAAATTCTAAGATAAATGAATAAAATATATGTTAATTTAATATTTTGTAAATGTTAATTTTACTGAAAAAAATTTGCTTCCACAATTTGCTTATAAATTGTATTATTATTATTATTATTAGCTTCTTAGCAGTATTATTAGCTTCTTTACATAATATTTGTATTACTTCCTAACATATTCATCTTGTGTTAAATTAACACAAAAATTTGTGTGATGTCCCGTTTGAGATACGTGAAATGTATTAAATTTGACATAAATTTTCCAACTATTTACGTTTTTAATGCTGAACTTACTAAATTTACTGCTATCGGTCAGACTGTAAATATGAAAGTACACACAGACGAACACACACTATTATAATATTTTTATTTTAACGTATGCTGTCACGCGATGTATGTTCGAGAAGACGCATGCAATAGTTGCGTGCGGTCCGCCGTTTACCGAGTCATTGTACCCCGGCACGCACTAATCGCTATTATATATGCACGTTGCATTAAGGCAGGTCGCTGATGCACGTCGGCGAAGTACTTTCAAGTAGGAAGCAACTGGCTCTTTCTTCATATGGAACGCGAATCTCTGAAAGCGAATCTTTCGCAGCGAAAGTCTACCGATTGCAGATTTCCGCCGAAGATTTCCAACCATTACAAAATATTTTTTTAACAAGTGAGAACGGCATGAAAATTAAACTTCACCAATCACATCTTTATCATGGACTATGTTCAGATTTCTATCCAAGTACCCAGATGTCATTTTATCCTTGTTGCTCATCAAATGTTAAACAAGGATAGCAAGATACCTATAGGAAGCACTCAGATGGGAATCTCAATAGGCCTATGTATACGAGGAAAAATAATTGCTGTGTATTCTTTCGCTGTTTTCACAATTATATATGTAAATTGATTTTAGTTGTTAGTTTAGTACATGGAACACTAGTTCCATAGTATCGCTAGCATTGCACTTGTTATGGTAATTTGAAATTTGTTATTCAATTTATCTTATTTTTGAAATTTCAAATAAAATTTATTTTTCATAAGTTGTTTTCATTATTTGATGAAAAGTTTGTTAATAAGCTGTACCTATCAAATGTTATTATTTGATAGAGGTAAATTTTTTTAATATACATAATGCTAATGTTATTAATATTACTATACATTGTCAATGCTAATATTATTAAGAAATATGCTTCCACAATTTGTTTCTAAATTTCAAAATATTACATTTTTTGTGTTAATTTTTACATAGTGTTTGTATTACTTTTTAACATACTCATCCTGTGTTAAATTAACACAGAAATTCGAGTAGATCGTTTGGGACATACGAAATGTGTTAAATTAAATTTAATATAAATTTTCCAACTGTGGAGCAACATGCAATTATGTAAAGTTAACGTGAATAGAGCTTGTCGATACTTCATTTTGTACTCTTTGATGTTTCTCGAGAGAAAAGTTCGATGATTGCACAAATTGGAGCAAAAAGCTAGTGTGACAGTCGTTGAAGTGCTACGGCAGATTTAATTTTACATAAAAGCGCACGACAATAAGGTCACTTGCAGAGAATAATGATTCGCTTGCAATTTTATACGATGCGTGAGTCACAAAGTTACGGCATAAAAAGAATTCGTGCCGACCTGTAATAGATCGTTATAATGATCACCTGCTCCTCCTTTTGCTAATTATCCGATAAATCATACCGATAATGAATCAGTATGCCGCTTACATAGCCTTGGGCCACTGTCATGGTTCATTATAATCAGCGTTTTTTAAATTGCCCTAAGAACAACAATTTGTTTTATCTTCCTCATACGTTAATAAATTTATCGCATAATTGAATATACTATGTGTGATCTTAATTTTTTATATAATACCAAAATTTCTGTTAATCTATTCAAATTACCTCACTTTACCTTATAATTTTACGATAATTTTTGTCAATCTGTTTATATTAGAAGTAATAAAATTCTTGATATAATCAACTTAAAACGCGATATTTTAAATATTGGAATGTATTAAGTAGTACGAGATTTTTATTTTTTGTATCTTGATTCTTTATTTGAGCATTACAATAAATACTCATTGGCCGTGAACTTTTGTGGTAGCCACGAATGCTGTAAAATTTGCTAAACAACTTTCTAAAAATGCGATTATCTAACAGAGCAAGGTTTAACCGTTTCTATCTAATGGCTTATCTTTGACCAACTTATCGGAATATAACATATTAGCAAATCAACATCGCACGCCGATGATAAGAATCGCACGTCAAAAGGGTAATGACTCATAAAACGGCAGGCAAACGTCAAGCTAGTTGTCCAGCTGGCACGTAAATACCCGCACATGTTCTCGTCAGGTGCACATGACAATGCAGGAACTTATACGTTGGAAAAAAATTTAAACAGGTAAAAATTTACAAAATACGATTTTTTAAAAAAAAAATTTTTAATAAATGATAAAGAACAGAAAATATAAGTAATATGTTGGCAATAAGCAAATTTATAATAAATCTCGTAAAGCATGCTGTGACTTCTACAAATATTCTTGCAAATAAAAAATGTCGGAGTGCAACGAAATAATATCTTTCGCTTGTCTTCGATACACATGGAATGAAACTTTTGATGAATTATGAGGCGTTTTAGGAGCGATATTACTCGAGAAATCGATGTAATTTTTGAGATACAAAGCTGCCGATTGACTGAATATAGTTAAAGCCACATACATGGATGCAGCTTTTCGCTCTAAGTGCTAAGTTCCGCTTAATTCTTATGTGCGATCGCGAATTTTCTGACACAGCAAAGTGTGTTACAGCCGGCGATGCTGTTGTAGATCCACGCTGCAGGAGGTAGTGACGTGTCGAGAGTGGGGGCGTCTAGCTGACTGGCCGCGCGGAGCGAAACTGTCTCGGCGTTTGCTTGCACGCCGTCGCTTTGACAGTGGTGTAACAACCTTCGTGAGAGTCGTGCCGTGCCGTGTCGTGTATCGTGCTGCAAATTATAAATAAAAAAAAAATACAGTCGGCCGCCGCGGTATTTTCGAAAAATCGATCGCCGCACTTAGACCGAATTCGCGGTTCTACCGTTAGTTCAAAAGTTCAGCGTTGAGCTTACGACCTTTCTCGGTTTCCCGTTTTTTAAATATTAGGTAAATTACAGATGTCTTGATTTTGAAATTGAGAAAACATCATTCAAAGTTTTCTCTGATAACAAATTCATCGCGAAAGCGTGATAAATCATCACGGTCGTATTTTAAAACTTTTCTTCGCGAAAGAGAAGCGCGCAGCGGTGGTGAATCGGTTTGATCGATGGGACTGACGATTTTAAACACGCTCGCGTACGTTTGAGTAAACATTTAGAGACAAGGTTGACCGTTGGCAGACACAAGGAAACCATTATTGCGATAGTCCACGGGCACGCTGTGTGTGGTCTGTGTGCGTGATAAAACTTTATCTGCTGCGACACGAAACTTTTTCGCGGCTACGAAGCGAGGATCGTCCTTTTCGGGAAGCTTGGTGGTTTCCTGTCCGGCCAAGGATACCGGAAATCCACATTAAGCAACAAAGAAAAATGATGCGTTTGACTGCTTGTGTACGGGTCTAATCTTGTCTCATTTAATAACTCAATTGTAACAATGCTACGGTTCGTCTCGCTTCGTTTAAAGGTAAATCAATTTTTTTCTCTTCGTACATTATATGTATATCATGCGCAAATATCGTGAGTTTGCTATTTTGAACGAATACGTGTGTTTTGAACGAATACGTGCTGTTTTGAACGATAAATTGTAAAGGTTACGGTTGGGACGTACGAGATATGTATGATTCAAAAGGAAGTATGATATAATTATTTGTGACGATAATGTAACACTCGATATAAATTACTTTATAAGCTTTAAGTATTTCATTTAAAAAATTTTATAAGCTCATGAGATAATTACTTAATTACTTATAAAATAACTAATTATTTAATCATTTATGAATAACTAATTATTATTTAATTTTATTTTATACATCTATTTTCTTTACTTTATCTATTTTCTTTATTTTATCAGTTTTTTTTATTTATTTTTAAAAATAACAAAAAGCATGTTCGCGCGTAGTTTTGAGATTATAAAATTTTAATTGACTAATGTAAATCTTGAAATGCGATAAAATAATTTTTTTGGAAATTCTGTTGTTTTTGGAAAGTCCCAAATTCTTCGTGTTGTTGTGTCCGATTAAAAAACGGATTATATTTTTAAAAACATGTCGTGATAATTCTTTAGCCAGCTCTTGGCTTCACTTTTAAGGAAGCCACAAAATAATACGTCTTTATTCCGTTATAAATTTTTAGAAAAGTAACATACAAGTCGTAATTAAACATTGGATCAGCGATTACATTGTCATTGTTATTTTTATATAATATAAAAAAACCACTTCCGTTATATGTATATCACGATAAAAATCTTTCAATGCTATAAAGAACGTAATAATAAATGCGAGTGATTCACGAACTTGAAATTGTACCCCTGAATAGTAATCGACAAGTTGCTCGATCATATAATTTTCGCTTGAATGATTCGCACACGATTTACTTGATGACATATCGTTTCTCAGTTCCGCAATCTCTGCATATTCAACGATTTGTAGGATTTATATGTATAACACACCTTCGTGGAATTAATTTTCACATAGAGATAAATCCTAATACATCACCTCGGGCACGCGAAGGATAAGACACGAAAGCAAAAGAAATCAAGTTATACTTGATACACGCGGAATTGTAAATTTAGTCTTAAAATAACATAGTGATAAATGATCGATAATATCTTCAAGTTTCTCCTACTCGTTCTGCGAAAAATTTAAGTTTAAAGAGAAAAACTTCTCATTGTCATTTTATTCTCGATTTTAATTAAAAAACTTCCTTCACACAATACACGCACACACACACATTTACTCTCTTTAAGGGGATGTATTACATGTATTTCTTTATTTAAACAAAATAAAAAAATTACTTTTCGAAAACATTACTTTTTTATACATGTATTTGAAAATATAATAATATAAAAATATAAAAATATAAAAAAATTTGACCTCGATTTAGAATCTAAATAAAAAATTATTACAATATGAAGTAGACATTAGTTTTTAAAAATTAAAAATTAAAATAAAATGAGAAAATTTTTATTTAAACTATATAATAATATTGTTAAATATATATATATAGAGAAATAATGAATTTTATTAAATTATTTCAGGTGTATATAATATTTGTTTTTATACAGAAAGTATAAATTTCCCATTCCAGTCACTTTTTGTAGAAAGACTTTACACTTAATACAACCTTAAAGATATTAGAAAGTTAATATAATTACAGAAACAAACCTTATTAATAGAAAATTGATGCACCGATTCTGCAAAATAATGAAAAGGTTCTACATTACTTGTTCTTTTTCTTATCTATTTCGATATGAAAAAGAACAAGTAATCTAGAACCTAATTACTTCTGCCGAATAAGATAAAGTAGGAAACAATTAATTAAGATAAGTAAATCAAAATTTATCTACATTGAGCTAATTCCTGCGGTTAGTTCTACCATAATATCTTGACGAATTAATTTTCGCACAAATACAATGCGTGAAATGCACGCGATCTCATTCTACGGCTGCACATAGTCTTATTTTTATTTTTAGATTTAGCAATTACCAGAAGGTTTTTTTTTTAATTATTCTTTAACGTTGATGCCGTGGTCGATTTCATGATCGACATTGGATTAGACCGATTATATACACATAGTTTTTGTTCAATTTTTGTATGTTAATTGTTTAATAAGAAGCAGATCTTACTTCTATTTCATCAATTATTTCCGAATAATTCCAATTTAATACAACGTAAGCTTTAAACTTGGAAACGCTCGTCCTTCTTACTTTATCATAGAGAATCTTATCCTCCGAATCTTCTGAACCTTTTAAATTTTTCCAATACTCTTCTTTCTTCCAGAATTTTTCAAAGTTATGAAATTCTTCCGGCAACGAAAGATCTGCTAAAGCCATTTTGGAGGACCTTAAAATAAAATTAGTACATTTATTTATTAATAATATATTGATAAATATGTATCCATATCTAATGGCTTAAGAAACTTATTTAACATTTTTACTTTTCGTGCACCTTTGAGCGTCAAATCGAAAAATAGAGATTGTTTGTGATCTTCAGTTAGTTAGAATTTAATTACTCTCGAGTAATCTTTGGTTGATTCTCAGCGTAGATGCGACATTATAAATGTTTCGAAGTAATTAATTGACCAATCGAAAGAAAGAATTTTATTAATAGACTATTAATTAAAAAATACTTTGGAGTATTTGCAGTATCAAGTGCCATGGCCTTTGGGTTTGTCTATCGTTGATTGTTAATACGAAGCTCCAGATCTTTCAAGCATGCGTCTACTTCATCAATTACTTTCGAATAGTTAATATTTTCTATAATGTTAAGTTGAAATCGAAGGACGGTCGTCTCTTTTGCTTTATCGCAGGGATCCTTCAAATCTTTTGAATATTCTTCTTTCTTCCAAAATTTGTCAGACATATTAAATCCTTCTGGCAATAAGAGATCTATTAAGGGTATATTCAAGGTTGTAAAGTAATCTGTAGGACGTTCATGTATTAATACATTGAGAAATGTACTGGCGTCATCGAATCGATTGTCAATTGATTCAATAGTATTGATTTTGGATTTATGATCCGTATAAGAAGTAGACTGATCGATTATTTTCGATGAATGATTTCTCTCATTGAGCAAAGATATTTTCACTTTGGAAGGAACTTTCAAGTACGTTTTGCTGACATCTAAATCACGAAACTTATTCAACTTTTCAAAGGTAGACGACAAATTGAAAGATAGCGAAGATTGTTTATGATCTTTGATTAGTTCAGTGGTATTAATCTTGAGTTTGCGATTTTCGGTTATTTCAGTGATATTGATTTCGGATTTTTTATTTTCGTTTGGTTTTGTTGTATTAATCTCGAATTTGTGAGCTTCAGTTGATTCAATGATATTGGTTTTGAGTTTATGATCCGTATAAGAAGTGGGCTGATCGATTACTTTTGGTGAATAATTTCCTTCATTGAGCAAAAATATTTTCACTTTGGGAGGAACTTCCAAGTACGTTTTCTTTTGCATTTCTATCGTCGAGTCTTGATCTTTGTGCGATTTGCTTTGAATTAACTTATCTTCTTCCTTTTCAATGATCTTCGGTAGAAAACTCGATTGACAGTCCGCGTACAAACGAGGGTCGTTAGGTAAAACTTCTTGCATTATCAGAACAGGAGTCACTGACGTCTTCGTTACATATACATTCACAAATGTATTGAATACTATTGTCAGGAGTAACACCACAACCAAAAATATGTATAATACGGAAAATATGTATAATATTCGTAACACGGTGTGTGATTGAAGTAAATCCTTCCAGTAAATCTTTGTTAATTTTTTGTGTGATGAAGAAAAAACAACAATGTTAATCATCCTTTCAGCCTCTCGATCTTGAGACGCACCGTGCAAGATCTTTCAAGAACATCGAAACTTTAGAGTATGGTATATGAAGGTGCTTTTATAGTTTGGTGAAGCGTATGACGAGAAGCAATAAATAAAACTTTTATCTCAAAAATGAGACGGCGGTTTGTCTTGACAATGATATGAAAGCTTTCTGAACAAACAATATTAAGTGGAAAATGGACTGATAAGTGAATAACACGATACGAACATACGATAAGAACATAAATAAAAGAAAGAATTTTATATTCATTTGAAGCAGATGTTTATAATATTTATATGTAAATTTATAAATATATTTTTCAGTTTTATAAATTACGCGCCGATTCAATTCGTTGAAAATTTTGCAATGTTTCAAGATGCTTATTATTATTATTATTGGATTGACGAACAATATGATTTGTATTATTTTCAACTTTAGTTTATAACTGCGTTTTAAGTTTAATTAATAAACTGAATCGACTCACAGTTTATAGAACTGAAAAATATATTTGAAAATTTACACATGAATATTATTGATAAGTACCAAGTACCGCTTAGACCGAAGTAAGACTTTATCTCTTCGAAGAAAACTCTTTGAATTATTAAATAGTCTGAAAGCTTTTTGGTATACGATAAAATACTAAAATAATAAAATGTTTTCATATTTATCATCTGAATATATAGAAACATAATGGATGTACAAGTACTTGAGATAATGTTTTTTGTTCTTACAGTATATTTGAATAAGAAATCAAGATACGGTGCACTAACAATGTAGTTAGTTACTTCCAACATAAAACCTATTATCATAAAATAGGGTAATTTTAGCTCAAATTTTGACAATGCCCAGACAGCATACATGTTATCTGAATATAAGACGTCTTAAAAACGTTCTGAAACGTCTTGTGTCTTAATTTTGAATATATGTGTTGTCTAAGTATTTTGGAAAACTTGGATCAATGTTATCCCATTTTACACTCGTCGCAAATTTCTTTTTAACTTCCAATTGTAATTAAAATATGTTCTTTGTAAAATAAACTAGAAAAAATAAAAGCTTTGTAAGCTTTTATTTTTTCTAGTTTATTTTAAATAGATGAATATAACTTGTTTAAAGAGTCTTCAAGAATTAAAAGAGTAAACATTTTGAGTTGATAATACTGATAGTATTATACATCAATAAATTTTTATTTTATTAGTAATATTAAATGTTAAAATATTTTTCGTGCTTGGAATATCAATAAAATAAAAATATTTTCTAAATATAATTCGCATAATTCCAGAAATATTCAAAGCTATATGTCGGTAGTTCTTATATTTTTTCAAAATATTATTAGTGCTTACAATCGCCGGTTAAATGTGAGAATCTGTTATTGTGTTAACGTGAAAAAACAAGAGTGAATTTACGTCAAACGATTGCTGCTTCTGTAAACAAAAATTTTTATTTTACTGCGAAGAAAACCGTGAAACTTGAAACTAACGGGTTGATTCGAGCGGGGTCGCATATCATTCGCGACACGGTCGCATCTGCTAAAGCGATTAATATCACCGGCAACGTGGAACAGCCAGACGATTTTCCTGTTAGCTTTCCTACGACGGAGGGTTTGAACTTGGAAACTGCATTTGACGCATAATCGCCCATAAGTCTGTTGCAAATGTAATCATGCAACGATGGCGGATGTTATACTCGTCACTTTCTTAAACAACGTGACAACGTTTGTTTTCTGCGAGTATCCTGCTGTCTTTACGATTCGCTCCATTTCTCTCGATTAAAACATCAACATGCAAATAATCTACGTATATAAAGGATGAGACTTTACTTCTCGATTAAGATTTTCTTCCATAAAATGCGTCGACTGAATCATTTCATTAATTACAAATTGATACTCAATTACAACTTTACACATTTGTTGTTGGCTGTATGTCAATCGTGAATTATTTAATTGCCACATCGATCTTTGCTGTTAATTAGAGCGTGGGCGCACCTACCGACAATTAGCAAGTAGGTCATTCGATCGTTCGCCAGGAACGTAAAGGGGAAAGCATAAGCGCGGATTCATCAACTGCTGTCGGCATGTTTCATCGATCGGATGGTATCATCGAAAATTCCGCATCGTATGAATATAAATCAGGCGAAAATCGATTTTCTGAATGTGCCGTTCAGCTCGTTAATTTTCTGCCAGGAAAGTTCATTGATTGAGATCATTTATCTTATAACGAAAAATATCTTATAATAAAAGAAACTGTAAGATTTTAATATAAATACGAGTAATTTAATTTAAAATCACATCTATGAGATGTAATAAAAATATGAAATTAAATTAATAATACGGCCAATATACTTAACTCGAAATGTTTATTCTTTCAACTTTTTGGACTCTTTTAAACAAGATATATCTATTTGAAATAAACTAGAAGAGATAAGAACTTTAAAAACATATTTTAGTTGCAAATAGGAAGTTTAAAAAAGATTTGTGACGCGTGTCATTATTTTAATTTCAGCATTGGAGGATATAAGGGATTATATACATCGATATATGTTACAATATTACAATATTACGCAATAACCGACGAGCGAGCGAAAAAGGTGGAATGCCTGGCAATTTCGAAAATATTCGAAAAATAAAACATTGCGAAATTAGCGCCGACGAAATATACAGATCTGTTTTTTATTCATGCACTAAACTGCACTAGAACTTTCTTTTTCGCTTCATCAAACATCAAATATATACTTATTTCACTTTAAGTTCCAAAAGTTTATACTAGTTCAGCTATAGAAACAGATATTATACATATGTAATCGACGAACTTATTGATTCGAAAAATACATTATGGATATCAAAGAATTTCAAATGTTTGTCCTGATCTACATTTACCACAGAGAACGATACATTTACCACGAGAACGATACGAAAAGTATCAAAACACTTGTAACGCGAGTTCGAACAGAATACATAAACTATCTGTTTTACATATTAAGATAACCACATAGAAACAACGGTTTTATTAAAGTATCTAAAAATTCAGCTATAGATGTAAAGCTGAAGATAATTTTATTTGGACAATTGAAATAATTATGTATAAGGACACTGAAACTGATTGCTAGGATATCAAAACTTTTTACGGCATTGAGTTTCTTGCATACAACAAAATATTCTCAGATGTGTATCTAGCTTAAAATTTTTAGATACTTTAACAAAATCATTCTTGTTATAATTCATCGTATAAAACAATGCTTGTAAAATTTGTCTAAAGAAGCTGTTGTTCTCAGCAAATTGCATTCCAATAATAATCAAAATTGATTGATATTCTAATATACGCATTGAAAATCGAAGCTTGGACAACAATGATTTGAATTATAGTGGCTGTCAGAAGTTTCCGGTCAATGAGTAATTTTATTATATTGCTCAGATAAAGAATCTTTACAAATAAAGATCTAGCTATACAAATACTTAATATATACTAGTATTTAAAATATCGTATTCTTAAATAGATTATAAGTATAACAAGAATTTCATTAACTTATAACAAACTAAAGAATAGATTGACAAAAATTATGGTAAAATTATGTTGGCAGGAAACTTTTGACAGCTACTGTATCTTTCATTTATGAGCGTAATAAAAAATAATATCTTTCATTGATGCGCTCTGCGATGAAATATAGAATGGACGAAATTTTATCTATTTGACAGCTGTAAGATAAGGCAACTATCAGCGTTACGTCATGCGCTTAATGTTAAGGGTACTGAAACGGATACCATGTCCCTGGAATCACAAATGCAGGCTTAGTGTGTGTGTATATATATATGTGTGTGTGTGTGTGTGTGTGTGTGTGAAATTAGACCACAGCAACCGTGCGTGCAGTCAGAACTTTAATGTTCTATAGTGCCACGCGGGCCGTTCTCTCCAATTACGAATCCACTTTGTGCCGCAATTTTCGATTTTCTGGGTCAATCTCAGCGTAATTTATTGCTTTCATGTTTAAGACGTTCATATAATTTTAGATAATACTGAAATGACAGTTAACATTCCGTCGTATACATCTATGACTATAATTTCTTGAATCTAATAACGTTTCTACTGAATAGAGGCGTACGCTTTAATATCCCTCATCCTTTTAGAATCGATTGTTTGTTTTTTAATTAATATAACTAAATCGATATTTTGAACGAAATCGAATATTTAAATTAAATATTTCAGGCTTTCATTTTGAATCGAGCAATCGCTTTCTCCATCATCGATAAGAAATATTCGCAATAATCGTACATTTTTCGCTATTCACCGCTCCGCTTTCGCTTGCATCGCTTCTTTCCCGCTTTCATTTACAATCAAACGTACGCCGATGCTCGTTGACGCATACGTGCGTACGACCGGAGGGGGATTTTACTTGGAGGTTTCCTGTCTTCGTCCGGGATATGACGATATCCCCCCTGCTTTGCCAGTGGCGTAAGCATTCAGAAAAATGCTGCAATCTAAACTCTAGACTTCTAGCGATCGCAGAGTCGCATTTTTTTTTGTTCGGAGTAATAAAATGTCATTTTTGTAGTTTAAAAGTACTATTTGATAATAATATAACTTGCATTTAAATTTATATGCAAAAGACAAATGTGTTATTAACATTGATTGAGTCTTTATTCACCTCATCTCTCAGATTATTTAAAACTTTTAAGATTGCATTGCACATAAATCGTAACAAATAAATTATATCTTTAATATTCGTTGAGAATGATAATAACATATATTATGTCATTAACTTTACAATTTGCATTCTTCTCTCATGTTTAATTTCGCGAATATTCATGTGCTGTTTGAACTCATAGCCTCCTAATTAATTAGCAGTCTCCGGTATGAATTACGTTTTCATGACTACTTAACTATTTTTATTCTCATTATTGTTTATTTTGAATTGCCACGGAAAAGAAACGGTGCATAACTGTCATCGCTATACGATTGTCGTATAAAGAACGTGAGAGAATGTCTCATCGTTTAGGGAGATGTAATCCCGTAATATTAAGTTGGTAATCAAATAAACAACGATACCAGCAGGTTTTATTAAATCCATCTTTGAAGATGTTATATGGTTAAAAACATTTATATGTGTTCCGACCAATCCTTGTTAAAATTTTTGCGTAAATTTTCAGTATATCCAAATGTTAATTTAATATAAAATAATTTTGTTATTTAAAAAAAAATATTTTGTGTTAAATTTTTTGATGTTCAACATTTCTTAGTGTCAAAATAACACAATTTAAAATATATAGATAAATATAAAAAAATGTATTTTAAATATAAATTCTAAGAGAAAAAAAAATGAATAAAATCTTAATTTAACATGTCACAAATATTAATTTTGTTAAAAAAAATATGGTTCAATAATTTTTTTACTTTTAAATTGTATCAGTATTTACGTGTTTCTAAAATAATATTTTTATATTATTTTCATATTTATCTTGTGTTAAAATAACAGAAAAATTTGGACGGATCGTTTAAATCCCGCGTGAAATACATTAAATTTAATACAAATTTCCTAATTATAATATAAATTAATAAATAACAATCTCTTAATTGTCAGATCTATGAAAAAAAGGAGCAGTCATTTTTTCTTGTAGTTCCTTATTTATATTTTTATCGTATTTATCTAGAGCTTGTCAACAGCACGAATATAATGAATTTCCTTTGAGGACATCCTCAAAGAGATTCTTTTCATCCATGCACTGTAGTGGATCCTGTGTTAGTAGTCTTTGAAATCACTGCCGTAAGTGAGTTACGATATCTCGTGGGATTCCAATAACTATCTTTAATCCGCAAGAATCGTGCAATTTGCCTTTTCAGCAAGTCGAAAACACGCCGTTACTCTCTCTTCGATTCGAAACTGCTCTTACGAACTTTCTTGCGAAAAGCCGGTTATACTACACGGCACCGCAATACATCCCCTCTGTCCTCCTTATTTATTGGATGTATGGAGTTCTTGTTTCCGCTCGTCAACCCCGATAATTACTCCGCTTCATCGATAAACGGGGCAGGGTCACATACCATGAGGGAGGCTGAGACTGCTGAGAGTCACGCTTAGGCCACGAAGATGTTCTACGTATCGCGCGCGCACGTATATGATTTAAAGAGCACGTTGTGTCCTCGTGGGGACTGGGGACACGCACTGTGTCTCTTGCGTGCCTCGATGACATTTTAGCCGCGTGCACGTTTACCATATTAAGTACGCGCACTAATGCGTGCCGGTGTTCGGCATGTCAGGACCACATCAGTCCTTGTCTGGGTGACATCGTGACTGGAACAATGATGCGAGAACAATTGCGCCTAGTTATTTCAAAGAGAAATGGAAATTAAGATATATTTTAATTCGTGATCTTTTAATAAAAGGATAATCGAAATAAATTCGCTGGTTTCTATATTTTGAAAACGAAATGAGTATATCACACATCAATTTTTGTAGCTTCTGCAGCATGCTATTTGTTTCAACAAATTTGATCCTTTATAGTTGAAGTAATAGAAGATCTTTTTTATTTGTACTTATATTATTACAGTTGGAAATAAATTGAACCTTGATTAAGAGTTAACAATGAGTTGTGAAACTGGGCCTAAGAAATGTTGAATATCCATTTAATACGAAATATTGAAATAACACAATTACATTAATGTTAAATTAATGCTCGAATATATTAAAAATTCAACAAAAATTTTAACAAAATGTTTTTACTGTATACAAATGCTATGTAAAAAGTTTTGCCGAACGCATTTTTTCCAAAGATGAAGGATGACAAATTATTGAAATTGTTTCGGTAACTTAGCCTTAAACTACTGAATATTAAAAGGCAAATTATGCTTCATATTTATGAACGAAGTCAACCAACACTGATGGAGATGTAGTGCAACTTTCTTCCTTCTTAGCATACCGTAATTAACATCGAAATTTTAATTATTGCGATGTTCATTAACATGGTAAAGATGGAATATGTAGATATTTTCAATGAAAAATTAATCTTGGTATATCCTCTTTAAAGAAATACGGCCCTTTTTTCTGTCCGTACTACATATTGAAGACACAAGTCACTAACGATAGTTTTTGTGAAGCTACGCCTGATGACATTTATATCGTATACGACGCGACGCTTTGACGTATTTAGATAAAAAAGATTTCCTTCTCTTTTATATTTATTTTGTATGACAGAAGTATTTGTTTTCTTCTTATAAAAACGCGTGTAACGAATTTTTTATATTTTTTGCATGCATTAATAATTTTAAAATTAAATATTTTTCGGAACGTTCTTTTTTAATATAAGACAATAACTTTTGCACTAACAGAAAGTCTTATTTCAACAATTATGAATTTCATTTGTCTATAATAAAAATTGTACTTGATATTATATTAAAAATTAAAGAGCTCAAATTATTGCAGAGCGGCTCTTGATAAATACATAAGGGGTTTACAGTTCGTGAAATTATTGCGACGTATCATATAGATGCGTAAGAGATGATGTCAAGCCAGAGGGTTGTGTATAACGATGGGGAGATCTCAATTGATTTGCTGGAATTGATGCACAAAAAGGCCTTTAATAGGCGTCGATTATCCTCGCCCACAATTTCCGACGATTATCCAATCGTGGTATTGAAAGAAGTGCAAAAATCTCCCCGCAACGGCATTTAAGTCGTCCATTGCAATTGTGAACACACGTCACCGCAAATATGTACAATTGGCTGTACATAACAAGAGGGTTTGATACACTTTATTTTAATCAATTGGAGAGGCTTACCTACCAATATGTATTTTGAAATATTTAATTTAAAAGATATATATATATAAAGAGAAATGTATATGCATTAGTAATATAATATATTTAATATAATATATTTAGACTGTTAATCTTTTAATATACATGCATTATATTTTTAAGTAAAAAAATGAATTAGTTGAATGTCACGTATGTGATATTTAAACAAAGAGAATATAAAAGCAAAACTGACGTGTATTCATTGTCAAATAAAAAAAGGAGCTTATCTTCTCTTTCATGATTCTGTTCATAGACTGGAATTTTTTACTTATAAAATACTCAAGAATAATGTAATATTCATAGATCGAAAATAAATTTTCTAGAATGATCTACTTTTGGATAAAAGGGATTAAGACCTAGTTTTATTTCTAATTAAAGATATTTTGGGAATCAATGTTCAAATATACATAAGAAGAGAATAATTAAATACTATTTATTTTTCATGAGAATCTCAACTGAAGAACAAAAAAATAAAATACCACTCTATATTTGCTTCATTATATAAATTCAAAAATATATTTATAAGGATATGTATGGCTGCGTTTCGTTATTCACTGCAAGTACTGAAAATTTATAATATACATTACGTGAACTATAGGTTTTCAATACTTAGTAACAGAATGCATCCTATGTTTTTATTCTAATAACGCTAAATATTATATTATCATTCACTATTAAAATTCTATATTAAAAATTTTAATACAAATGTGTGATTCAATCCTCTTTTTAAAAATCTATCAAATTTATAAGGAATAACGTTGCAGATGACATTTATGTATAACACAAATCGTATCAAGTCACAAATCACTATCAAGTCATTTATTTTTCTATAGAAATTCCTCTTTTTAGTAATTTCTCTCTCATTGATACAGAAACGCTCGAAAATTCTATTTATAAAAGCATTCTTTATAATCCTCTTTGTTGCGTGAGAAACGGAATCGAACGTCAATTAATTATAGTGGAAAAGTTAATGGTCATAGGGCACCCCCGGCCCTCTTCGGGAGATCGCTACCGCGACATTTCCATGCGGCATGAAAAATCGAAGTCGGTCACGCCGAAGACGTCTGTTTATACGACGAGCGTTGACCCACAAAAGCATTGGTGCGAGCTAGAGCGATGCCGAGCGATGCGAATGCTAATTCGATTAGCTTTCCCCCGAGTGACTTGGTCCACCCCGAGCGACGTCGGTCACCCTTACGCGACGTCGACGTCACCCCGTTGGTCCGTGAAATAAGTAAGTAGTAGTATTAGTGCCGATAGTAACAGTGCAAGGCACGTGGTATCGACCACTCTGCATTTATATCCATCTCCCGCACGTGTACCAATCTTATTATTATCTGGGATAACGGTCTCGCAAGGGATATCAATTCTTTCAGGTCGGACGGTGAATCAATCTATTGAATACATCGTAGAATCGATAACGTGCACGAAACTTCGTTTCAGCTCTCCAAATGTTCCATTGTGTATTCTATTATTCGCAGTTGAGAGAGAGAGAGAGAGAGAGAGAGAGAGAGAGAGAGAGAGAGAGAGAGAGAGAGATTGTGTGCGCTACCATTCCTCTCGTATCAAAGACTTCATTACGTGAAAGTACATCGATCGCTGTACAGAGTATCTTCGTTAAATAGATCAATGTAGGCGTGTCTAAATGCGTGTTAGCTTTTTGGCTGCAATGTTAAATGAGCTCAAAATATAGCTTTTGAATAAATATTAAAACTAAGATATTAGTTTGAGGACTAGCGGCACAAAAGCGCCGCAGGAGTTGTGTGCGTCATCCTCGGTGTTTTCAGAAGAAAAGGAAAATATTCAGTTTTTATTTATTAAAAATTTAACATCAAATACAAATTGTATAATTTTTTAATATGAATAAACCAATTTTAATAAAGAAACTTTTTTCTTTTTTAACTCTATATAAAATTGTAATCAGAATTTCTAGTTTAATATCAAATTGCATATTTGTTCCTAATTTAAAAGAATATCCCTTTATGAAAGTTTAAAATCTTTCTACGAAAATTCTAGGCGCGACCTTTTTTTTGCTCAGCAGTTAAAGTAAAGTAGCCAAATAAGTTCTACAATTTATCGTGACAGATTCACAGGAAGAAGCCTCTGAAATATATCTTGATATCGATATCGGAGTGCGGCTTACAGTCCCCTACGTAACTTTTCGGATCGTGATTCTTCGTAGCCTTCTTATTATCGATTCAATCTTCTTGTGTATCTATTGTCTTCTTCTACGTTCGATAAATCGTTGCCTCGAGTTACCTTTTGTTTTACCGCTTCTAAATTTACACGAGCAATATTTCGATACTCGTTTGGCAATCCCCTCTCGTTCAAGCGCCATCTCGCTATCCTCGCTGCGAAGCAACCCCCATCGATTTTCCGCGCGCGCGAGCGTGCCGTCGCCGCCGCCGTTTTACCAAATAAGGGAAGGACTCGCACTCCTAGCACGAGCAACCCCCCGACCTACAACATGGCCGGCCACCGGATGACAGTTGTTGCACCCATCTCGCGTGCCCGTTGACCCCGTGACGCTCCCACCGGCGTCCCGTTCAGCGTGCACCTGTCGCCGTCATGTGTTCGCGCCGTCGGCGCCGATTACACCGCGATTCCGCGACGGTGAGCCCGTCAAACGTTACGCGATTAACGCCACTCGGGATTCGCGGCGTGTCCTCGTAAATAGCTGCTAGGATTCTACGATTCGAGTTCCTGATGGCGAGCCAGCCGCTCGTGCGAAAGTAGATGGCAAACATCACAACGATCTCGTCAATCTGTGACACTGTAAATATTCTATGCATTTGATTCAGCGACGTTGTTCCTTAATGTTACTGTTTTGTTTACATTAACTTTAAGCATATAGCTGGACCGAACTTTTATTTCTATCCATTTCTAATCTCAGAAAACATGGAAGATAAACATATATTGGTAAATGTAGATAATAGAGGAACTGGCTTTTAATATTCATTTCTACCTTCTAATGTAGATTAACTTTAATCTCGATTTAATTTACTCTTTATTTTTTTCAAATTCTTAAAATTCCAAAAAAGCAAAAGATAAGGAAGTAAGTTAAACCGAGATTAAAGTTAATCTAAATCGGATTTGTTCGAAAATATTTGTTTTTTAGAAACTTAATTAGTCAGTTTTTCATTGATTATAGATAAAAATTAAAGTGATGTTTTGGAGATTGAAATTTTCATAATACTGTAATTGTAGTCTAAAAATTATGTGTGTGTATGTGTGTGTTTGCACAATAACTTTGTTGCATCATCAATCAGTCAGGGAGACGCTTGAAGTTATTGATGTGCAAGTTCTTTGAACTCTACTCGTCGTTTGCGTAATGCACGGTAGTTTCGGCATCGAAACTGGGAAAATTGTTTTGGACGAATTGTCGGTTTATTGTTTTAGTGCAATGATATGAGAATGTCGCGTTAGGTTGGAATTCGCAAGCAGTCTTATTGTGGATATTAGCGTAGGTAGGTAGAGATGTCGTGGAACTCGTTAACAATTCATGTGAACGACGCGGCAAGTGTATTTATACGTTTTTAATTGTAATGCATCAAGGCTGTGAAATTTTACAACAACGCAAGTTTTCTTTCAGCAGCAAATTATGACTTTTGACGTAAATAATTGCTTTCCCGCTTATTCTATCGTGTTTTTTTGTTTATTACAGAAAAGCTTAATATACAGTCTTGGCCATAATTACAAAACACCCTCAAGTTATTTCTTCAAAAGGGTTACTGGTGGTAATAAGAGCCAAAGAAAAAATAACAAAATAAAAAAATTGTTATAAAAACAATATTATTTTTCAATAAAATAGATTTTAACTTATTTTTCGTTAGAATGTTTACGCCAATTTTTTGGGATGCTTTATATTATGGCTGAAGCTATATCCCTGAAACTTGTGGAAATAGTGGAATCCTTTCTATATTATTGGCAATTAAATTGCTTTTCCGAAGTTGTTATTGAAAAATACTGTATATTTGTTTATCACAGATATATTTTTAAAATTTTAAAGCGTACGTTTTTTTATATTTATTAAAAATATATGCTGTGAGAAGGAAATATGTAAATGAAAATGATCGTGAATAACTACATACAAACGAATATTGCAACAGATAGTCCTTGTTTCAAACGTTCCGCATTGGAGAGCACCCGAGGAATGTCAAATGCAAACATTTATTTTACATTGCAGCTCAAGTCGACTATTTACGTTGTACATCGATATTCATCTCGGAGTTATTGATGAAATGCGCTATTACAGTTTAATGGCACAGCAATCGGATATTATTGTATAGCAATATGCTATTTTTTTTATAAAACTATACACTGAATATATTTGAATAATAATATATCGTTCATTATTCTATCGATTCTTTTAAAAATACATATTGCTACTTTCAAAAGTAACACAATTTAACAAACATAATTTTTGAGTTTTTTATTAAGTTTATGAATAAACCAAACAAACGTTATCCATTCTTATCAAAACTTAACTTCATTAAAAAATCGTCAAAATCATCACAACTCGAAAAGGATGATTAAAAAAAAATCATCAAATCATCACAATTAAAAAAAATGATTTTCGAAGGGTTATGTAAGAAAATAAAAATGATAAAAATGATATTTGATATAAAGAATATGTTTTTTTTGTCGATATTATTTGATTAATCATATACAATAGTTCTTTGTCCAGTTAAAAACTAGTTTTTCCCTTTCTATAGAAAACTTAGTTTTTTTAGTTGTGTTATTTTCGAAGTAAAAGAGCGATATATAAATACTTGAGAAATTTATAAAATTCAGCTTTCCAATTGTATCAAAAACTTCGGCGATTGATTATTTTGAGGGAAAAGAATTTCTCGTCAGTCGTAAAGTTCGTGTATTTATAAATTTCTAATATCAATCTTTAATATCAACAGCAGATGCAAAATTTTTAATGATATCAAGTTTGACTGGAAAAACCAGTTCTTTCTTTTTTTCATAACTGTTCTTCTAAACAAGTTTAGCTGCTAAGATCGGATTGCATCGATCAAATTCGAATCGCATCTTCATCATCATGAAAACTATCACCTATGTATCTGTCACAATAAAAATGTATATATTTACTAGTCAAAAATGTATACTAATTTGATAAGTAAATGTATTCACAAGCAACTTAAACTTTTATTAGTAAAAGCGTACATTTTCACACCTGATTTAGTAAAAGTACACGCAAATAAAATTCATCAATTTAAACACCTTAATTGTTAGCAGATATATTGTTAGCAGATATACAACCACATAACTTAAACTTGAAAAAAGAGCCTGGTTGCATTAATTGGAATTCTGATTGAAAATAGACAAATCAGAATTTTCTAGTTATATCCGTTATAATTTTAGTTGAGATAACTAGAATTCTGATTGATATGAACCTTGAGCTTTATTCATTTTTAATCAGAAATTTTTGTCGTTGTATTAAAATGCTATGCCTGTTCGTGAATGTTTAATTTAAAGTTAAGGCTCCTGAGTAGTCATTTCAGCCGTATTAAATCGTGACGTGATAAGCGAAAAATGGCACGTTGCTTTTTCTTGCATGCCATTTGTGAATAAAGAGAATTTGGATGAACTGAAATGATGAAATCGGTTTAAAATGCTTGTAAAAATGGGCCGAGACTATTCTTATCTCCTTTGACAGTCAATAAATAATCAAAAAAGGCTTGTGAAAATAGGCTACGCATGCGCATCGAGTAAGAACTAGTAAATGCAATTTACATGCCTTTTATGATTTCCATAAAAGAGAATCCTAGATCATAGGATTCATAATCAAAGTTTGAAAGTTAATTTGAAAATCAATAAACTGTTTAAGTAATACAGATGAGTTTCAAATAAAAGGAAACTAGAAACTGATCAATGTTGTTATACTTTATATGTTATACTTTATTATAATATTTCGCAATTAAAAACTTTCTAAAACTGAGTTTCATAATAATTAAATTAATTTTTTTTAATTTTGTCCGTCATATTGAATCTACACGGAGAGAAAAGATTAGAAGTATTAGCCATAATATAAATATAGTTAATTCAGTCATATTGTATGCTTAATATAGCTACTATCGTATTAATGTTGCAACTATACAATTATGGATAATCCAATTTTCTTAATAATAGCATATCCATCAGTTTAGATTGAGATTTCCAAATTTTTCTAATTTATATAAATTGTCACAATAGCGTAATTGTACCGTATTACTAGTTGGACATGTACAGTATAATCCTACTATATATACTATATAGTACAATCCTTCAGAAAGTTTGGTTGGAATAGCCATACTATATAATCAATACCTACAAGAGAATATGGTTAGAATAATCATACCATATAATTTTTATTATATATGTGATATTACTATATAATCTTTATTATACCATATAATCTTTATTATATAATCTAACTAATCTTGTTTTAGTGCATAAGTTCAAAAAAATCCAGAAAAGTTCAAAATATTCCAATACCGTATTCATTGAATTTATGCACTAAAACAAGGTAGATCACATAATAAAAATTAGCTATTAGGTTAAGGATCTCACATTTCATTCACTGATTACCAACATATCTCGGCACTGATATCAGTGATTATTTACTGATTCAGATTTAGAGAATATGAATCAGTGAATAATCACTGATATACTATAGTCCTTAAACAATATGAAAAATACAATGTAAATGTAATATATATTTACATTATGCAGAAAATGTCTCACAAAATAACGCCGCAACTTGTACATAATATGTACGTTGACAAAAACATGATTACAAGTATGAGTCATTTGTTTAAATCAGGTTGGGCGCGTTTTATTCGAAGTATATGTATGGCTAAATTGATCATACTTGCATACTCGAAACACGTAAAGCTGCAGTAGGCATATAGTATATACATACATAATATTTTATGTATGCCTTAAAAAGATACTTTACCTGGCATGAACATATTTTAATTTATAAAATCAGCAATTATTTCGAGGACTTAATATTCGTACAATTTATAATGTGCTTCATCTGACCATATCTACTTAGAAATAATCGTATAGTTGCATTTCACATATCGACTGATTAATGTATTTATTGAGATCGCTGTACTATGAATTAACCTTTAATTATATTCGTATGGTTATGAGTCCCTTATGATTTCTCTCCGTGTATCTTTGGATCTTTTATTTTTGACCTCAGATTCGAATAAAGCATGAAAAAAACAGTATGATTGGTCTACACAAAAATTTGATGATGTCAACCAGATTAAATAATAAAATATGGAACAATTATTTATGTGGTTGCTTGAACCATAGTACAATGATTAGGTTGGGTTATGTTGCAGCAATGATGGCATTTCACATATACATATTTTTAATTGTAAGCGTGGTGAGTCGCTTTTGCATTTTGAAATTGCAACTTAATTTATAGCATAATGTAACAAGAAATTAATTCTTATTAATAATTTAATTCCTATTACATCATGCTTTATAATATATGATTGACGTAACTATACGGATATATAACTTATCCATAGTAAATGATCCCCCAACCAAGTTTTGGTTGTCACAACCAGATCACGCCTAACTACATTGATGTAGTTGACACATCAAAGTAAATAAATCGTATCAATCATACACATTTCTATCATATAAAGATAACTAGGATGATGTTTCTATATTGCTCACAACTAAATATTTTTAGTTATGTGAACTATATCTTTTTTTTTCAGTGTAGCATTATCAAATTACTCCATAGGCTAAATTTCATAAAAATTGTACATTATAAAAGGAAGTGACTTCAAATTTACTAAAATATATACTATTATTGTGACAGATGACTCGCAATGTTATGCTTTGTTAAATGTGTTATGTGTTGTAGCAAATGTATAAATTTTAATAATTGAATATATTTATATTAGGAATAACAGATATTCTTATTTGTAGTTGACACTTTTCTTAAATTTTACATAAATGCATATGGACTAGTAAGTGTAGAATATATTTACTAAATTTCACGCTTTTACTGTGACATATCCATACGAATCAGAAACTTCAGCATTCCAGTCTTTGCGCAATATACGATCATTTTCCCCGAGAGAAACCGAGAGGCTCGACGACCGAAGATGACGAGCGCGAAACGTACTTTCGGGCTGAAAATAACGCCGCCGGCACGACGGAACGGGATGGAATCTCGCCGTTCGCAATTTTAGAAGCTGTAAAGCCGATCACAAGTCCTCTTGCACGCTGCAAGTGACAAGGGCGAACTCGGTTCTCCCAGACGTGGTTGCTCTCTCGTTCGCGCGGCGTAAAACGTAATCGCGACGTTCCCACGTGAGTCAGCGTTAGATCTCGGTGTCCTCGGCGCAAACAGCTAAATGGAACCCCTTCGCGAACGCTTCAGGTGAGGGAGGGTTGATCCCTTCGCTGTAAATGATCAACGAGATTCATCTCCCAGTCGACGAGTTCGCAGAATCCATTTGTTCCGCGGTTATCGATGCGGATACGCGTTAATCCGAGTCGTCTAGGCGTGCGCGTATGTCGCCTATCCGGAATTAATGGTTCGATATATATATGTGTATATATATATATATACATACGTTCCGAGTGAATATATACGCTCAAACTACAGTCTGAAATTTCAATTTCATTGTAGTCTCGGACTGGTGACAAGTTACCACTCGTCGCGTCGGTTTCAACCTCAAGCAGAAACTCAATCACATTATCTTTCAAGTACTCTGCAAGTACCTGTGAGATATAAACCTGTGAGATGTTTTTGTTCTTTTTGCAAGAAAAGCAATTACAAATTGTGTTACAATTGTTTGTTATGATATGCGGGATGTTCTAAAGAATTTCCGGGCTTAATTTCAGTGCTTCTAACATCTTTCGAATCGAGTTTTTTTTAAACGGGATTCTAATAACTACATAAATTATTAATGCATTTTCCGTAATCCGCCTTAAATTTATCCATATAATATGGAGCAATAGACCTTATTATATATGTACGGAGTATTGCATTAATATGTATATATATTAGGCATTACGATGGATTGCTCGGTAGATTTTCTGAAGTCTGTCATAATTGGAACGTTGCAAACTTTATTGGTATAAAGGCGCGTGAACCACTCAATCAGTAAGTTTAACGGTATATGATATACCTACGCCGTCATTACGTACTGAACTGTGCCTACCTATGCAAAGTCTGTCGCGCAACTGTCTAATATATTACTGCAATACCCTGTACATACATATATTTCAGAAGTTTACTTTATACAATAGCATTTGTTTTCATTCGTTATATCACTATGAGACATAATAAGAATAGACTGCTCATTCTTATGAAGTTGTCACTATACTATATATTATGGTTTAAAAGGAGTGAGGTAGCTTGAATTATAATCTTTCTCTCTTTGTCTTTTTTCTCTCTTTCTCTCAAGTATTGAAGATGTTGATAGAATTATTGAAGAGAAATACTGATACGTTCAATTATTTCTAAGGAGCACTGATGCTAAAATCAGAGAATGTGCAGTCTATGCCTACGTCTATGATCTGTAGGCATAAATTGTCTCTAAATTGATCAAAATAACTAATAACTAATAATTTTTTTATATTTTTGAATAATGTTGTAACATTAGTGCCACAGTTTGTTCGATTAAATGATGATTTGTGTCGAATCACAAGAAAACTCGCAACATGTAAACCGAATTGCTTTGACTTGCAGATGCCTTTCACGTTGTAAAGTGACTCTCATCGAAAGAAGCTATACACTTACGATGGGTAAGCTTTTGAGTCTTTTGGCTCGAGATGAGTCTACCTGTTGCACCCCTCAGAAGTATGATGTCTTCTTGGATTTCGAAAGTGAGTCGTACATAAATATATTTCGTGAAGAGTTTTAATTTTAATTATAAGTGCATTTTTTCGCGTTATTTGCTGTGTACTAATATTTTCCGTAATATATATAATATAATCCGATTCTATTATACATATATATTTGATGAAATTGTATAACCTTGGCCATAAGTATAAAGCATCTTCAATTTATTGTATTTTCTTAGAAGATTGTAATAAAATTCAAAGAAAAATTAACAAACTATTGAAATTATTACTTACTTAATTATTTGTTAGACAGAATATTTACATCTCTTTATGGGAATGCTTTATACTTTTGGTCAAAGCTGTACAATACAATGTACGATTCCACGTGATAAAGAAATAAATGGATCTTCCATAATATCGAAATGTAACAAAAGCTTTTGTATAACAAAGAGACATACATATGTTGTTTGATAATTATCGATTTGTCGTATTTGTCTGTTCCACAGATGCACAACCGTCGGACATCGAACGCGAAACGTTCGAGGCGGTGCAAAGAGTGCTGAAAAATTCAGAGTCCATTTTAGAGGAGATACAATGTTACAAAGGAGCCGGGAAAGAAATCAGAGAGGCGATCTCGGCACCCACGGAGGAATGTCAACGAAAAGCATACCTAACCGTGGCACCTCTTGTAGCGAAACTCAAACGATTCTACGAGTTTTCCTTGGAACTCGGTACGCTCGATTAATCATATTAACGATAAGTTTTTTATAGGTAGCGATGTTACACTTTACTCCTTGGAAACTTGATATCGAATATTGGAAAAACTTCTTCCTGTACCCGCGGAATGCTATTAGCCATATTTGTGGTATAAGTTAATTATGATAGATACTGGTGGTTATCGGAAGTATAAAATGTGGAAAACAGCATTTTAGAACAAAACTGATTTTTACATTCGGTATATTTATTTTTAATGAATATTTTTTTAATAAAAACGTGTAAAGTAGATTAATATCAAAAGTGTAATATTTAGGTTTCTGCATTTTTATATTTTGATGTTTATTAATTATCCTAGTAAAGTTAATACGAGAAAAACAGAGAGAGAGAGAGAGAGAATGTGTAAAAAAATTATTAATTAGCTATTTATTTGTTTCTTATGACTACCAATTCTTGATATTATAACATTTTATATATTGTTAATTTTCGTACTTGCTTACTTTTAGACTACATAATATTACGTAATAAGCTACATAATAATACATGTATTAATATTGATTAATTACTGCATGTAGCTTGTTTAAAATTGCAAACAACATTTTCATTTTACATAAATGAATTTGGATTAAGTTCGATAATAATTTTTATTTGTTTTTATTTATGTAGAAAGGATCGTACCGAAAATTCTGGGACAATTATGCTCGGGAAACCTTTCACCGACGCAACATCTGGAAACGCAACAGGCACTAGTGAAGCAATTGGCGGAGATATTGGAATTTGTACTGAAGTTCGACGAGTATAAAATGAAAACGCCGGCGATTCAGAATGACTTCAGCTACTATCGTAGAACATTGACGAGGGCATCGCTGACGTGTCAGGACAACGCCGAAAAGGACCTAGTTGTTGGGAATGAACTCGCTAACCGAATGTCCTTGTTTTACGCCCACGCGACACCCATGCTTCGAGTTCTGAGTCACGCGACCATTACTTTCTTGATGGACGTAAGTGGTATCGCCTCTCTACATTGTTCCCGTCCGCACGACCTCCCATTGTTATCCGGACAATTATTGATCCGACCAGATGCTAACTGATGGCAATTAGACGAAATTCTGCGGTTATCCAGGCGGTTTCTCGGTTTATCCCTTAATCATTCCGATCAATTGAAGAAGTAAATCTAGATTCTATAATTCTGTTTTCGTAACATTATTTGTTTCATCGCAATTTAAATCAGATATAATAATTTTTGATCGATCAATGTATCTAAGAACATCGAATTTATTATTTGTTAATGATTTCTCAAGTGGATTTATATTAATAATTATGTGTAAAGAAATATAAAATTTATATACATATATAAATATATATATATATATAAGATTGACTAATAAACAATTCAATTTTATCTTCTATGTTATGAAATAGAGGAGAAATATAAAGAATAGCATCAACATTTTAAATCCTATCTATTTTATTTGAAATTTTTTCAAGACTCTTCTATTAATTATCTTGACACATTTCTCAACACTGTTGCAATGAATCGTGAACTTTCATTCGTATTGATTGCGATGACAAATAACCGTTACGTGATCGACATGCGATGTAATGGCAAGACGGACAGAGAAAAAAAAAATTGTCGACGATAATAATGGCTCTGCTGAACTGGAAAATTGACAGGTATTCTAGCCTGCGATTTAAATTACCCGAGCTCTATATAGACCATATCGTCAGACAAATAAACGTGGTACGGATGTATACGCGAGCCTGATATAACATGAAAGTTTTTAATTAAAATCGATAACGAAACAATAATTTAATATTTGAGTACTACCTTCAATTTGTGCAAATATTCATGATAACATAATACTTTTAAAAGCGAGCCTTTCAATAAATATAAAAAAATTTGTATTCAGAATATTTGTAAATTCGGGAGCAAAATTGTCACGATATTATACGTTTATTCTCATAATTTTTAATTATTATACTCATAAAGCTATGGTTTTTTATTTTTAGAACGAAGACATAGCCAGGGAAAACATTACAGAAACGCTTGGTACAATGGCAAAAGTGTGTCTTCGAATGTTGGAAAACCCGTAAGTATCTATTTATTTCCATCAGTATGCAAAGAGAAGAGAATTGTCTTAAGAGAGCAGAAATTTCTTCGCGAAGCTAATTTGGGAAATATCTTCTACTAGGAATCTGTTGGCGCAATTCCAACGAGAGGAGACTCAGCTCTTCGTCTTGAGGGTTATGGTAGGTTTGGTGATTCTCTATGATCATGTACATCCCCAAGGTGCCTTTGTAAAGGGTTCGAACGTGGATGTAAGTATAAAAAAATTTTGTAGTAATGTTTTAGAAAAAAGATTTGTTAACTAACGTTAACAATCCTGATTTTGTTTTTTATATTATATTTTATATATGTATAAATAATACAACTTTCCTACAAAATCGTCAATAACATCACTTTGGTGAAAATAATTCTTATAATACCAATCTCGTATTTTTAAGAATTTGTCATATTTTAAATTTCTGAAAATTAAAAAAGATCTTAAACTTAGATTTGATAAATTTCTTTTAAAAATTATAGATTGAGAAATTTTGAAAATCTTAGACAAGTCTTCTATTCAGAATTTACATATGAAGAATACCAGAAAAATATATTCTTCGTTAGCACTTCTGATGAATGTTTCTTTTTTTTTAAATTCGAGAAATGAAGGTTTCTCATTGTATAATTTCTGAAAGAAACTTAAAATTTGAAAAAAAAAAAAACTAAATTTTTCGTCACAAATTTAAAATATGACAAAATTCTTAAAAATATAATGAGGTATTATAAAGGAATTTCTTTACTAGAGAAATATTATTGATAGCTTTGTAAATATTTATTGTAAAAAGTTACAAATAAGAATCTCCTATCGTCTGTGCATTCCTTCGATCTTATGTATGGTCCAAATCTAACAGGTCAAAGGCTGTGTGAAACTATTAAAGGACCAGCCGCCTTGTAAAAGTGAGGGCCTTCTGAACGCCCTCCGCTATACCACGAAACACTTGAACGAGGAAAACACGCCGAAGAATATAAAGAATTTGCTCGCAGCATGATTACCGAAGCAACGCGGTTGTTGCATCAGAAGCTGAGACTACCGACCGCACTTCCTTGCAGATATTTCTCAAATGGTATCGTTTCGAACGACCGTTTTTGTTAATTCCGTGCTTAAAGTGCAATCCGCATCAGACTTCTTTCTTGCATGCGTCTGACAAATAGCGGACCATACGCGTGTCCTCGATAAAGCTCTATGTCGAAAGCTGCCCGAAAACTGCCGAGACAGTTGAAGTCTTCGAACAACAATCATTAAGTGACACGATAACGTAACGATCGATTTTGGCAGAACGATCATTGCGCGTTTCTTTTATTTTCCTGCTATCTCTTCTGAGGAGTACATATATGTGCGATTATTACTATTCTAAAAAAATTATTACTGATATTACTATTAAACGTTGCGAAGCAACTATTGCCGAGGCATTGTCAAATCTTGGCAAAACTTCCACGCTTTCATTATTTTGATTAAATATTCGTTGCCATTAATATTTCCCAATAGCAAATCCCGCAGGACCTCAGTTTGCGAAATTTTCCAACGACAAAGAAAGTTAGATAGAATAAAGCTACAATAGATTTTTATGATAACAGATTGTTCCTCGTAGTAATGTTTCCCTTGCAGCGTTCCAACCAAAATCGTCTATTGACATGATTTCCGGCCGAACGGGTTGAAAAGTTAATTAGAGCATATCATAGTGTATTTAAGATAACGTGGATTACGGAAGTGTTACGAAGAGAGCTTTAATCACGTTATGGATATTATGGAGATTTTTAGCTCTTGTTTTCTTTGTTGAACGGCGAGCGAGAGGGTGGATTGTGAAACTGTGAATTGCAGAGTCGAATATTGCCGAATCACCGAGTATAATCGATAATTTTATCGGTGAAAAACCAATATTTGGAAAGTATTAAATATTATATTTGTACGCGATCTGGATTAATTAAAATCTAAAGTCACACATTTTGTAATCTTTTCGTATACACGCGATTGAAGGTTATAATAAGGAAACCAAAGATGTGTGTGTGCTTTTAGTGTATAAAGAAGCTATGAGAACATCAAAGATGTGATTTATTATTATTATTATATTATTATTGTATTATTATTATTATTAATATTCTCATAACGAGCGATGCAACAAAATTTTATTTATAGTAATTAGTAATTAGAACTCACATGTAACCGCGATATATTTCAGCGGTATTACGTCATTATTTATATATTGATACAAAAATATTTCCGTCTATGTGCAAATAGTCATCGCACAACATTATAATGTTTTGTCCTTTTAACATCGATGTAATTTTTTTATCAACCATTTTAAGTTGTAGATTTTGTTGCTTCAAGAATTATGTTATCGTTTCTTAATATTCTTAATTAATTATAATCTTCAAGTAATTTCTTATAAAGTTCGGGAATATTATGTTTCACTTACTGGACCAGTTTTCGATCAGTTTTCTAAACGACTTTTGAAAATTTTGTGGGATTTGCGAATAGATACCGAACTAATGAAACAATCAAATTTTTACTATCGTACTAAAAAAATTTGTGATAAACACATTTAAGACCGTTTTTATATGTACATGTGACATAAATATCGGATATGAAACTTAAGGAATTTTCGAACTGACTTTAGCACAAAACATCTTCTTGCGCGTTTTAGAGATTAATACCTTGAAGACTGCTTGCCGACCATAATATGGAATCTTGTGTGAAAGTACACGTAACCGGAGATCACACGTTTACGTAAGAATTTATCGTGAAATGTTTATTAGTAGCGAACCTCAGATACTCAAGTACTGTATATACAGATTGTTATAATATATTATCAACATCCGCAGATATTATTGTTACATTGGCACTTCAGCAGTAAGTGTCCTGACTTATTGCCTTGGTAATTTTTAAGGAAAGAAACAAAAACAAGAAACAGTATTTAGTTATTTTTACGTACCGTTCGTTGTATGCTTCATTTTGTAACGTTACTCAATGTCAATTAACACGAGAAATATTATTATCGCACGTATTACACGCACGCACGTGCGCAAATTGTACTTGAATTAAATTAAAATCCCCTGAAACTCATAAAACCTACAATTATTTCAGTAATTATTATTTTGATGAATCAGTTCCTTCCAGCAAACGCACGTATTTGTGTACGTGATAAATATCATGTATAACTGCTTTTACAAGGCATTTCCTCTTCCTGTATTACTGATTTATAATAATCTGCTAAAGCTCGTAACACTACACGTACTTCACATTGGAGACTGAGAAATTAGAGATTAGAATTCGACCAGATAATTTTAATTTTTATCTGTTTTATGTCTTACAAATATTTTGTAAATGTTTTATAAATACTATGTGCTCTCTGGGTATATGAAAAAAATGCATGTAATTTTATATGGAAATTACATGTCTATGACTGGAAAATTACTTAAATTACATAAATATGATTGGAAATTTACTAGAAATTGTAAATTTCCAATCATATTTAGGTAATTTTCCGGTCATAGACATGTAATTTCCATGTAAAACATAATACATGCATTTTTTCAGTGATATATACGTTTCTCGGTATATGAAGATAAATGATTGATATCCTTTTTTAATAAATATATTTTCATTCTAAAATATCACAATTGAATATCTTTTTTTTATTTTACATGCAATGCTTTATTTAAAAGAAACAATCTCAAAAGAATTTTAGAAGGTCACTTTTTATACAAAACTTCTTTAAATTTTGAAGCTTAAAATTGTAAGATTGTAAGATTGTAAGTATACATACATATATATTAAAAAGTATATGTGTAACAAAGACATAGAGAATGGATTGAACGATCCGTGGTCAAAATGGTCGATAAAAGTAAGAGAGAGAGGGACCGTGGAAGACGGTCAATCTGTATCTCTTTCCATTCAACAGTATAATGGGAGAGAGAATGAGAGGGAGATTAGCCGTCTTCCACACGGTTCCTCTCTCTCATTATTATCGACCACATTTGATACACTACTTAGATATGGATCCGGCAGTCCATTCTCTATGTCTTTGATGTGTAAAGATAAAATAAAAAACTGAATGTTCGGGAGGGTATCTTGCTCGCAAATTGCGAGTTCTTATATTTTTTTTAATTACTTCTTATTTAAAATACAAAAATAACCAACGGACAACAGAGCTAATGAGAGTCAGTGCGGATAATCAAGCGCAAGTTTTGTAGATTTTTTTAATAAGATGATAAGTAGGGAGGCTGTAATGGATAGGTAGGGATTCTATAGGAACAATATATAAACAGATTCCATATAGATTATAGAACATTTGTTGGCCGGTATTCATAGTCGGTTCTTATTTTAAGACCGTCTTAAAGTCGCTAATACGGCCTTCTGATTGGTTCATGACTTCTTAAGACTGTACTTAAGACGGTCTTGAATATAAAACTGACTATGAATACCGGCCGTTGTCTATAATTTACCGGAGATAAGAAAAATATATTTTTATGTGAAAACTATCTTATCAATAACTGATAAGATATATCAACAATTAATAATAACATAACAATAGAATTGTTATCAACAATTAATAATATCATACATTGATGCACCATCAGTCGATAATTTAAGAGCCCAAAGATTTAGGAAGAAACAGACAGATAAATTCGTAAACCTTATAAAAGGTGACGCATCAGAGCTGAAGCCCGCCATTACATGACGCCACGATGGTTATTAAGGCGCAATTCTTTAAATATTGATTGAAAGCGGGTTGGAGTCTGTGGGTGGTGCTCGGGGGAGCCTGGAGGGATGGAAGCG
>NW_017256051.1:191454-230250 GCF_001594055.1 Mycetomoellerius zeteki
AATTTTTACTATCGTACTAAAAAAATTTGTGATAAACACATTTAAGACCGTTTTTATATGTACATGTGACATAAATATCGGATATGAAACTTAAGGAATTTTCGAACTGACTTTAGCACAAAACATCTTCTTGCGCGTTTTAGAGATTAATACCTTGAAGACTGCTTGCCGACCATAATATGGAATCTTGTGTGAAAGTACACGTAACCGGAGATCACACGTTTACGTAAGAATTTATCGTGAAATGTTTATTAGTAGCGAACCTCAGATACTCAAGTACTGTATATACAGATTGTTATAATATATTATCAACATCCGCAGATATTATTGTTACATTGGCACTTCAGCAGTAAGTGTCCTGACTTATTGCCTTGGTAATTTTTAAGGAAAGAAACAAAAACAAGAAACAGTATTTAGTTATTTTTACGTACCGTTCGTTGTATGCTTCATTTTGTAACGTTACTCAATGTCAATTAACACGAGAAATATTATTATCGCACGTATTACACGCACGCACGTGCGCAAATTGTACTTGAATTAAATTAAAATCCCCTGAAACTCATAAAACCTACAATTATTTCAGTAATTATTATTTTGATGAATCAGTTCCTTCCAGCAAACGCACGTATTTGTGTACGTGATAAATATCATGTATAACTGCTTTTACAAGGCATTTCCTCTTCCTGTATTACTGATTTATAATAATCTGCTAAAGCTCGTAACACTACACGTACTTCACATTGGAGACTGAGAAATTAGAGATTAGAATTCGACCAGATAATTTTAATTTTTATCTGTTTTATGTCTTACAAATATTTTGTAAATGTTTTATAAATACTATGTGCTCTCTGGGTATATGAAAAAAATGCATGTAATTTTATATGGAAATTACATGTCTATGACTGGAAAATTACTTAAATTACATAAATATGATTGGAAATTTACTAGAAATTGTAAATTTCCAATCATATTTAGGTAATTTTCCGGTCATAGACATGTAATTTCCATGTAAAACATAATACATGCATTTTTTCAGTGATATATACGTTTCTCGGTATATGAAGATAAATGATTGATATCCTTTTTTAATAAATATATTTTCATTCTAAAATATCACAATTGAATATCTTTTTTTTATTTTACATGCAATGCTTTATTTAAAAGAAACAATCTCAAAAGAATTTTAGAAGGTCACTTTTTATACAAAACTTCTTTAAATTTTGAAGCTTAAAATTGTAAGATTGTAAGATTGTAAGTATACATACATATATATTAAAAAGTATATGTGTAACAAAGACATAGAGAATGGATTGAACGATCCGTGGTCAAAATGGTCGATAAAAGTAAGAGAGAGAGGGACCGTGGAAGACGGTCAATCTGTATCTCTTTCCATTCAACAGTATAATGGGAGAGAGAATGAGAGGGAGATTAGCCGTCTTCCACACGGTTCCTCTCTCTCATTATTATCGACCACATTTGATACACTACTTAGATATGGATCCGGCAGTCCATTCTCTATGTCTTTGATGTGTAAAGATAAAATAAAAAACTGAATGTTCGGGAGGGTATCTTGCTCGCAAATTGCGAGTTCTTATATTTTTTTTAATTACTTCTTATTTAAAATACAAAAATAACCAACGGACAACAGAGCTAATGAGAGTCAGTGCGGATAATCAAGCGCAAGTTTTGTAGATTTTTTTAATAAGATGATAAGTAGGGAGGCTGTAATGGATAGGTAGGGATTCTATAGGAACAATATATAAACAGATTCCATATAGATTATAGAACATTTGTTGGCCGGTATTCATAGTCGGTTCTTATTTTAAGACCGTCTTAAAGTCGCTAATACGGCCTTCTGATTGGTTCATGACTTCTTAAGACTGTACTTAAGACGGTCTTGAATATAAAACTGACTATGAATACCGGCCGTTGTCTATAATTTACCGGAGATAAGAAAAATATATTTTTATGTGAAAACTATCTTATCAATAACTGATAAGATATATCAACAATTAATAATAACATAACAATAGAATTGTTATCAACAATTAATAATATCATACATTGATGCACCATCAGTCGATAATTTAAGAGCCCAAAGATTTAGGAAGAAACAGACAGATAAATTCGTAAACCTTATAAAAGGTGACGCATCAGAGCTGAAGCCCGCCATTACATGACGCCACGATGGTTATTAAGGCGCAATTCTTTAAATATTGATTGAAAGCGGGTTGGAGTCTGTGGGTGGTGCTCGGGGGAGCCTGGAGGGATGGAAGCGAAAGGTGGAGGTTGGTCGAACCAGCGAAATGAGATGAGAAGGTTGACCGAGAAGGGGAGACCATCTATTATATATGATGGGCGCGGTCGCTCTCTATGGATTTTTTACCATTATAAATGCAGGCCGCTGCGAAGATAAATTTTTAATTATCGGCTCACAAAAAGTTTGATTAAAACAGTTTTTAATTTTGTAGGATCGCGTAGTAGTAAACATTCTTGACGAATGACATTTTCAGACTGTAGATTATTCACGGATGCTGTAATTTGTATTCTGATGTTCATTACCACAAAATTTAATAATGTATATGTTATGACTAACTTATATATAAATAGCATATTTTTAACTTGGAAGCATAAATTTTTTTGCAGTAAATAGATTTGTATCGAAGGCACGTGAATCTTTTTGTATATAATCTTAATTATACATATTTTTCTATGATGAAAGATTAAACCGTTAGTGCAACGTTGTATATTTTATTATTCTTTTAATTTGTATATGTTATACATAATATTCTATAATAAAATATCTTTTGGATTCATTGTTTTCAGTCTCTTTCCTTGTCTCTTTCTATCAATTATAAACAAAACCTAAATGGTCTGTTTCATTCCCACAAGTAATTTTTATCGTTTGATGTATTTGTTTTAAAAAATCATCGATCTCAGTCAGCGATAATTTGACAATCGCGATTTCTTTCTGCGTTCTCTCTGTCTTGAGCGGCCATGTTTCCGAAGGCGTCCGAGAATGTCGCCCAGCTTTTGTTTTGCCTTTAGCACGACCGCCACCACCATCAGCACCACCCTTGTAAGTTTCCCCTCCGCTCATCCCCTGACGCCACGCACAACTCTCTTTGGTTTCACCCTCTTTTTTTCGGGCTGGATGCTGTGGTGCAAAAGAGATGAACGCAGAGGAACCCCTATGGATTTTTTTTTCGTACCACGAGACTACGAGAGCACCCGCTCTCTCTGCACCCCTCTACGTTCGTGATGTTTTAAGGGCTGCAGCAACGCCTGACGGCGATCCTAAGGTAGAAAAAAGATTCAACCTCCAATTTGTAAGGTTGGCGGACTGTTTAATTGCGATATCCAATTCCTCCTCGTAATCCATCTTTTCTTTCTCTTACTACCCTCCTTCATTACCTTGTCTCTTTCTGTCTATCGTTCCTCTCGCTCGCGGTTTTCGAGGCGTCGAGATGGTTCATAAGGGCTGCTCGCTCGTTAATCTTCCGAGACGTTTTTTTCTTTTCTTTTTTACCACCCTGAGGCGCGACGTCGTCTCGCTCGGGGGAATAATAATGAGACTAATCCGCGCGACACACCTTGTACATTAATTCCTCGCATGCAGTATTCCTCTCAGACCGGCCACTTGAAAATCCCAATGATACATATCGCGATTTATTTTTAATAACGACAATTTAAAGGAAGAAAACTGACGGTTCTAAGGAACAAATGGAAGTCGAATTGTTGGTATGAAAGACGACGATTTTTATAGGTGAATATGACACTGTCTAATCCCAATATCGCATAAATTTCTATTAAAATTCTTGCAGTATAATATTATAATTATGATTAAATTTATATATTTTCATATAAAATAGTGTTAACAAATATGATTCATTTAATATTCCTTTTTATTCTGTCTCATATTTCATCGCATATTATTCACTTAACAATTATTGAAAATTATTAGCAATTACTGGCAAATTGTCTCTTGTTATAAAAAAAATCATACCATTCATTTAAAAATATATATTTCACAATTAAGTATCTATTTATTTTATAAAATAAATAATTTATACACATACGTACAAAAAATTATAATTACAAAATAAATATATGTAAAGATTATTCTCTCTTTAATTTTGTCATATCTTATTACATACTGTTCTTATTTAAAAATTATCGTAATATCGAATGTCTATTTATTTTGCAAAACAAATTTAGTAAAATACGTTTTATTCTGCACGAAAAAAAAATACCAAAAAAGATCTTCGCACATCTTTGAGTTTAACAAGCTTTCCATAACAAAATGCAAGTGTATCGATTTGTGATTCTCTACAAAAAAAATCTACTCAGCGGGCGAACATAATGTCAAAGTTTACAGTTCCGGCAAGCACCCCTCACGCGGTTAAATCGTGTCACCCCTTTCTGTCCGCTGTGTGGAACATTATGCAGCTTCCCCAGTGTGGCCGGTCTAATTATGATATCGGCTTTTTTTCGCTCGGCTTTTTTCTTACCTTTTTTTTCAACTCATCGCGTCCCGCTTGCTTGCTCTTGGCGAGCGCGGTTTTTTATCCCTTATTTTCCCGCCACCCGGTAATTATGTGGGCGCGGCGGACCAAACAAGGGAAGAAGCGGACGCGGCATTGAAAAAAAGTCGCTTTGCATATTTAAATCCCGTTCGTAAAATCAACGGGGAGAGGCAAAGGACGAACATAGAGAGCGAGCGAGACAGATGGATAGGGCGAAAAAAAGGGTGCGTTCTGAGCCAAGCTACCCCTGCGACGACGGAACGAGACGGAGAACGGCGAGGGCGCGTGCGCCACGACAATGGGCCGTGTTTGCACACCCGAAAATTGGCCGACGCAAAAAAAAAGCGGTGACTATCTCGGCATGAGACAAAAACTACTTGGGAAGAGAAAAAACAGTCAAAGGGAAATCGCCTAATCGAAAGACATGCGCTAACTACCCTCGTCACGCTGGCGCTTACTCAAAAGGGTAGTTTGCTTTCAAGCTCGTAGTTAAGAAATATGTCGCAGCGGTATTAAGGAACTTTGATAATATTCAGATAAAGCACTAAATAATTAATTTTGGGAACCAGATAGAAAAGTAATTTTATAAAACATTTCGAACACCACCTTGCTTGGTTATAACAGCGGCTATACAGAATTATCGAAGTTTGACGTTTTGAATACATCGGCATATTGATAGAAACATGATATAAAAGTAAAAAGTTAGAATTTTTGAAATAATAACAAAAATCGATTATAACATTGTTGTGAATAAACGACACATTTATTAACATATTGCTGATATAAAATAATGTCACTTTGATAAGGGATCAAACTAATATAACCCTATATAACTAAAATTGCAGTGTTTGAACTTAAAATCATGACAGTTTCAAAGAATTACATTATAATTGAAAGTATAATGTATGTAAAGAAAGTAAAGATATGCATATCCACTATCTTAATTAATAAATAATTAAACCGTTCCAAAAATCAGAAAGAATTTAAAAAACGCCTTGTTAAAAAGTTGCTAATTTTGAGTTGTGTCATTTTTCTATCAACACAGTGATATTTTTTGTCATTAATCTAAATTATAAGAACTATAGGTATCTGCAATTACATAATTCCTAGTTTTTTCATTATGAAATTACATTCACCATTTGTTTAGAGAAACCCATCTTTTAATGAAGCCACGAAATCGATTAGAACCGCGGGAGTATTTTTCTTCCAGGTGCTGTCGGCGATAATGCATCACGTGCATCAATGTGTTACAAGATACGTGAACATAGGCCGGCATCGATCACGGGGATTAGCCGGATCCAATTTTCCGCGGGCGATAAATTAGAATTTATGAAATGAACGTGAAAGGCCGCGCGCGAGTCCTTCGAGGGTGAGCTCTCTCGCGAGGGACGTCCAGTCTCTCCCCCTCTCTGCTGCCGTTCTCCATCTACAAGTACCTTCCTCACCCTCACGAACCTTTCGCGCTCCCTCTCCCCTTCTCTACCGGAACTAATAGTTTTTTCTCTGTTTTTTTCACACGATGCCCTGCGGTGACCGACAGAATCGCATCTTTCTGATCGTCAGCAATTTTCGTGCTGACTTTCTCATATATAAAACTTATCATTACATCCATTGAATGAATGATAATTTCATCCTCGTAATATAAGTTATTCTTTTTATGTGTATAGAATATTTCAAATATTCTTTACGTATCTGCTATAGGATAATTCGAAATAACAATATATTCTAATAAAATATTTTTATTTATAATTCTTCTCTTAAATATAATATTTTCTAATTATTTTAAAGAATTGATTAATATTATTCCGAATTTGGCCAAATGTAAATGTATGCTCTACATATTCGCATAAGTATATATATTTGCATTTAAAAATACTTTTTTTATAATTATATTATGACATTATAAAAGCATGGTAAATTGATGTTAATAAAATATAAATATCGTAAACAGTATTGCATTTAAAAAATTATTTCTATTAGAAATATTATTAAATATTCAGCTTCGTTTACATAATAAAATTTTATTTTCAAAATTTTGAAATTGATATATTTCTTCCTTGCACCATGTGACATTCAATTTTTATTCTTAAAACAATTTTTTCTCGATCCAATTGTGCGATTATTGTTTGCCGATCATTATAAGGGTCGCGCTTTGAGAACACTCTATCTTGGTGCGCATAGAACTAGTCGATCCGTTCGATAGACATCGAGGACCGACAGATGTTTCCCATTTTTTCACACTCCCTCTCTTCGACGGAACGCCGTTATTTTCGCAAAAAAATACCCCGAAACCGATCGTCCGCTTCCGCACACACGTGATCATGTCCCGTTTCACGAACGGATGTTTCGCCGACCGATCGTTCCCTTTCGAGGGGTTCGGAAAACGCTTCGTCGAACAGCTCGTAAGCATCGATCTCGTATCGCTTATCGTTTTCTTCTTCTTGGTTCAGTTATAAGTCACCGCGTTGCGTGTATTGTATATCCAAATGAGCAACAACCATGTTCTATTTTGAAATAAATAGAAAAAGAAATAAAAATAGATGTCTCATAGAATAAATAAGATGTTAAGTTTTTCTATTTTCATCTTAGAACATAATAAAAATTTTTCTTTGCACATATTTGTTGTATAATAAAATAAGTACAAAATCCTTGTGACTTAGCATTAACATCAGCGATTTTGTCACAAAATCCTATTTTCAAAACTACATTTCGCAGAGGTACAGAACGCAACTTAGGTGGCCGTTACTTTTTTTTCATGGAGATTATAACGGTTGGTCATCTCCCGGGGCGGTAGCCGTGTAATCCCGTTGTGATACACGTGGATTCGGGATTTTTCCTGGAGAAAAAAATCCTAAAAACCCCGTAATCCTGGATGGACAGGAATAACGAATGTTTGATTACAAGCACTGTGGGGCTTCAAAACCACCCAGTGGCTAGTAATGTTCGGGGGGAGGGGGAGAGTAAGGGAGTTAGGCAACGTGAGAATAAAAAAAAGCTGGGGCACGAGCTCCTCGGGATAGTGTTTTGTGCCTCTGCGTTGTAGGGACGTTTAGAAAGTACCATTACGCTGTGACTTATTATTCTTTAATTAATTAATTCTTTGTAAGTAACAATAAAATAAAATATTTATCTTAAATCAAATTATTTTATTTCTTTTATTATTAATTAATCAATAATGGTTTAATGTAATCAATTTAGTAATAAATTGTTGTTGAAATTATTTGATTTTATTATATAATTCTTAACGTCTTTATATTTATTTGTCATTGTTGCAAGTCCGATTTTACATTTATTATATTAATCAATAAAAAAAATCTAGGGATTATTATTAATTATACCAATTATTATTAATTATAAAAGAATGACTGGCGTAATAAATCTGAAGTGAGCATTAAATAATTATCCGATTACATTCTTTCTACATTAACAGTAATAATCTTAATAATTTTGCGTTAATGTGAAAAATAACAAGTGTCATTCAAATGATTAAATGATGGATAATAAAAATGAGTAATTATGACAATCTCCGAACCGAGAGAAAAACAAGTTTTATAAAAAATATATTTCTCTCTGAGATAATGGTATATTATAAATTTCATGAATGTTCCACGTGTGAACGCTTCACGATCATTTTCTATCCCTCGCTACCGGTAGGTAGGTGACTCCCTTCGGTTTTTGTACAAGGGTTTTCCTGAGGGGAGACTTTTTTTTACTCTAAGGGGCACCCGTGCCTGTGGGGTGGAGTCCTTTTTTTATAGACCAGCATCTGTACCTTCGTGGCTAGGAGAGAAAAATTTTTCAGTCAGCCAGTCACTCACCTGGCCTACTTCGGGACGGTGAACCCGGAAAATTTCGTGTTTCGTCTAGCGTCACAAGTTTCGTATATTCCGAGTGCAACCTGTGAACGTTTCGGCTCTATCAAGTAACATACAAGTCGCACAACGAAAAATTATGTGTATTACAAGTGTAATAAGAAGAATATCTCGTTGATAATTCGTGAAGATTGTAAAGTTTAGTTGATTTAGCTATTTACATATATAAATAAATAGTGAAAATGTACTCTAAAATTACGGAGTAAATTTAGCGATTTGTACATACATAAATAAATAGTGAGAATGTGTCGTACATAAGTATATGTATGCACTTTATACGCCGTATCGACAAGAATTCTTAGCCTCAAGTATGAACGTACAAGTACAAAATTATCGAGGTGAAGTATATATTACGAAAATAAAAAAGCGAAATTTAGCGTTATGAAAGAAGTGTTTAATAAATTAATTAAATGTAAAGCTCGTTAATTGCAAATATAAAAAGGATAACGGCCAAGAACGAGCAAAAATTAAAAATAGTAAATTTAAGTAATGATAAATAATTAATTTATTCTCTAATGATTTAGAAAGATGCATTTAACAATTCTAATACTTTTAAATATAATTATATACGTTGCGTATTGTAATAGTGGTCTATGGTTAAACCGTACAAGACACACGTATATAAATTCCTAAAAAAAAGTTTTAAAGAACGTTCACGATTCACATTGACGATTGAATGTTCCCGATGTATAAAGAAAGGACAAAAGCGGTATGAAAAATTCGAGACACGAGGGACACAGATTCGGGCAGGTCGCTTTTTATCCTCCGCCTTCGTGGCCTTCCATTAAAAAGAAAACGCTTTCTCCCGCGCCCTACGATCCCTCGAGATTAAAACATTCGCGAGCGACTTGTGAACTCGTTTGTCGTTTATATGCGCCTCCATCCCTTAGTTCTTTATCCACGCCGACAAACGATTCTTTTCTCTCCTCATTTAAACGCTGAGAGGCGAAACCTCTCCCACATCACTTCTTAAAACTCACTCCCGACGTCGCTGGAAAGCGAGAAGCACGCCAGAAAAGGGCGATGAAGGCGAAAAAAGTAAGATAAAGTGAGAGACAGAGAGAAAAGAAAGAAGAGATGAGAGAAAAGAAAAATAATCTCTTATATATACGACGCCTACGGTGTAATGGAGGGTATTTCGCGCTGCAAAACACCCGATCCACCCCTGTGCCAACGTCCCCACCCACCCTCGCGCCTTTAGTAATCCCCGCCACGCCGCCTGAAAATAATATCTATCTCTCGCCAGCGCGCGGAAAAAGGACGAGAACGGGGAACGAGTTGAGGAAAGAGAGACAGAGAGTCAGTCGTCGCTGATATCCGTGTTGTGTCATCCAAGAGGAAACGCAATTTCCAGAGGGTCCTTACGCCTTGAAACCGAGATCATTTCACTTGCTTGATGATAATTTATACAGACGATATTAATATTGTAAAGGAATTGATATTGATATATGCATACGATTATGATTCGTTTATCATCAAAATGGTCAATATGCGCTTTGCAGAAACGCGATTTGATTCACTATAATGTAACAATGTGGATTTTATCGATCGGCTTACGGAACGAAACGAACGCCAGCCGATAAAAGACGAAACGGAATCTCGCGGCGGAATAATAAATTCGAAGGCGGTGGAACAAAAAACGGGAATAATAGGCGCGAGAATCGTGGCGGTAAATCAAGTGGAGTCGCACAACGATAAATAAAGGTAAATGACGGTGGTGATTCATAATTAAGGAGCCGGGAATCGGAGCCGCGACAAGGCGACCGCGACTGTCCGGTAGTGAAAAAAGAAGAGCTAGCATGTGTTGGAGAAATTGTGACAAAGGAAAAGGCAGAAAGACCCTTTTGCACGCCAGAAAGCAATATATCGCGATATCCCTTAAGCTAACGCTTAAATAGTTGTGCACGAAAGTTAAAACTTTGATCATAACTCTAATTTTACAATTTAACTCATAATATTTATAAGATTTATGATTTTAATCATATTAATATCTGCCACAAAAAAGTAATATATATATTTAAAAAATATATCTCTAGTAAATATATATATTTAAAAAATTATAGATTATTTTTTTATGTTTCGAGCGAGTATTTTAATTTTATGTTCTAACTTATAAGACTTATGAGATTTCTGATGTCATATTACATCTATCATATACATAAAAATTAACATATCAAATAAATATATAAAATATATTAAAGAAATTATAGATGATTTTTTTTATATCTCGAGTGAGCAAGTAATTAACATGACAACAAAATTACTTTACGTACATAAAATAAATGAAAAATACTTCATTTTATTTTTTAAATCCTACTCACACACAATTTAATATGCAATCTTGATTCTTTCTGTATGTAAAATGCAATTATATAATTATTCTGTACATATAATTATACTTTGTTCTGTTTCCTATTTAAATTTATAATGATAGAATTGTATATTTTTTGTATTATATTTGTCACTTTTATTCTATTACGAAATATACAACATTATGGACATCAAACTCATAAAATCTTACAAAACCATATAAGCTTTGAATCGCTCATTTCGGTTATATATATATATCATATCATATATATTTATATATTTTTTAAATCGGTGTACACACACATCATAAATTCGATTGTTGAAGAATTAAAAATTTGGCTTTCTCGTGCTATTAAAAGATGCATAGTAAAGTCGCGTTTCGAGAATCTGCACAAGCTGTAACGTATTTGAAGCAGGCCAACATCTATCTGTAGTCCGTCGGGAGAAACATTCCTGACATATTCGCAAGATTTCCTGGAGGACTCGCCGTATCCGCGAGCGCGCGAAGCTATATATTGGCGAACGATAACAAACCGTATCGTGTCCAAAGAAACGTTTCACAAACGAGAAATCGCTACGCGCCCTCTTTTCCTCTCTCCGTCTCTTCCCTCCCCCGACTATGGGCAAAGCTTTCCTCCAAGTGTACTCGAGATGTACTCGCGTCTGGAATCGAGTCCCGGAGCAGCAATTATCCCGAGAAGCTCCGTCGATTTTGCATTCGCATGAGGGAATACCTGGACCAGTGGAAGGAGACAAGGTAAAGGAGAAAGACGAAGAATGAGTGAGAGAGAGAGAGAGAGAGAGGGGAGAGGAGAGAGTATTGCAGAGAGAGAAGGAAGGAAAAAGATGAATGTAAGAGAGATAGAATGTGAAAGAAATGGTAAGAAAAGAGGAGGGGAGGATTCAGGAGAAGGATGCACTTTGCAGTAGCAGCGGAGTATAAGCGGGCTCCATTTTGTCCTAGGGGGGTCCTTAGGCGGCCCCCTTCCATCTCTCTCTCTCTCTCTCTCTCTCTCTCTCTCTCTCTCTTCCTACTCTCTTACCACCACCTGTATTCGATGCACACACTCATTAGAAGCGTACGCGCATACACACACGAGTGTGCGCCTTTCGCCCTCCTCCTTCTCACCTCTCCACCCCTACCGTCTCTCTCCTTCTTTCTTCCACTCGTTTCTTTTTTCGCTCCCTCTGTCTGTTTCTACGTGTGGACCTCGAAGGTTCGTCGGAAGGGATGCTGCGCGCTGCGCGTGCGCAACTCGCGAGATATTGATAAAAATAAGGTCCACCCCCACCCACACCCCCGACGAGCCAGCCCCATCGTAGGGAACTAAGGAGATATTCTGACGTTGAGAGAGCCACCCCTGCGTTCTCTCTCTCTCTCTCCTCTCCCCTTTCTGTTTCTCTTTGTTTCTCCTTTCTTCTCTCTCTTTTTCTTTCCGACTATCCCTGTTCATGTCCCTCTACTGAGTCTTATATTACGACATTAACATAATTATTAATATTTTCGTGGTTCTCGTCCCGCTTTCTCTCCAGTTTCCTTTGTCGTCAAGTGGCACAGTATTACCGCCATTATTCGCACATTGCCTGCTGTTCATGAAACGATAAAATTATATCATTTTCATTTTTTTAAACTTTTCCACCTAAAATTGCTTCTTGTCAAAATATTTTCGAAATTATTTTTTTTAAAGGCTTAATAAAAGAAATTCTTGGCCGTCCATGTTATTTCTTCATATAGATAAAAAATATAATTTGCTCTATATTTAAATTAAAAACATTATTACATTATTCCATAATGTCTAATTTCGTAACCCCAGCTATAATATCTTTCACCCATTTTAATCTCATTTTGCGTCCCTCATTTGTTCCCTTGTGGATGAGATAAAAAGCTAATTAATATAAAATTAATTTACCAGAGTTCTCTCCTTTCGCTTCATTCAGATTTTCAATCTGTCTCTTTGCATCCTTTGCTTTTTCTCTAACTGTCAACATCCACTTGTTTCTATCTTGAATTTCTTGCTCGTGTCTTCACTGGCCGATCTGCGCCTCCGTTTTTATCCATTTTTCCTCATTTCTTACCCCTCACCCTGTACTCCGCTCCGTCGCCGCAGTGCGGCTGAAACGTTTCATTAATCCTAACGATCCGCGGCTTAGCCAATGATCCGTTGTTCCCCTGTCATTGTGCGCGAAGATTTCCTTGCGTTTCCCAAGATTTCTTGAGGGATAGAGTAAAAGAGTGAGCGAGTGAGAGAGAGAGAGAGAGAGAGAGAGGAAGTTGGAGCTCCGACATTATCGATCTTCCTTCAGCACTAAGTCCTCTCGCGCATTTACGATCGCCCGTGATTACGTCACTGCGGTGTGTAAATTTCTTTTGTAGGTATTCTATGTAACTATCTTATAAAAAGATGACACTCGAATCAAATGAAAGAAGTATAAAAACACTCGAATTATTCTAAAGAACGGAAATGTTCAAATAAGTAATCTTGTAAAATTTAATTTTTGGCGTGTTAATCTTTTGTAATAATCTACGTGAAAGTTTTAAAGGCGCCTGCATTAAGTATATCGATTATAATAAATTTAACCACCGCAGAATACTGAGAAAGCAATGAAAAGGGACGAGGATTTAAAGAAACGTCAACGGGATAGAAAGAAAGGTAAGGGGAGAGTTTCGAAGAGTGTGCGGTCCTTTTTTCAGAATCAAAGAGCATGTTCCCTCAGATTTTTCTGCGACTTTTTAAGAAGCATTTTCTTCCTTTTTCTACGATCACTATCGCGGCGGCAGCACTTGCAGACCGAGCGGAAACAATGAGATCGCTATGGGCCTCGCAATTAAAACGTTCTGGTTCAAGTGTTTCCCTTTGAGGATGCCAGGGAATCCCGAAGGAAGGTCAGGGAGGAGCAGACGAGGCCGGGGAAGAAGGCCGATCAAAGGGGATTATTTCATTAAATCGACTAATCATGCATCCGCTTTGTTCGGTCTCTGATAAATTGTAACGAGAAAAGGACTTGTGACTCCATTTGTAGCATTAACAAGCATTGATTAAATACACGTTAATATACGACTAATTGCCGTATACTTGTTAATCATATCAAAATAAACGCGAATGAATTAAATAATATTATCTATTCTCAAAGAATAATACAAATAAAAATTAGAAAATGTAAATATCAGACAACTTGAATTATATTATATTTCAAGAAGAACAATTTCGAACTAATAATAAATATGAAGTCATTAATTAGAAATTAAAAACATTACACATGTAATTGTAACAAGAAAACAATTCGTGACTTTATTTGTAACATTAATCAGTGGCGTTAATTAAATTCACATTAATATACAACTAATGTGGTCGTATACTTATTAATTATACCGAAGTAAGTGCGAATAAATCAAACAATGTTATTTATTCTCAAAGAATAATGCAAATAAAAATTGGAATATGTAAATGTATATCAATGAACATGAACCTAATTACAACTAAAAAAAAAAATAAATATTAACTCACTAATTAAAAATTAAGAATTTGACTCATACAATTTTTGAAAAAGGAAAAATTTTAATGAAGGAATGTTAAATGTATTATACAACTTATGACTAAAAAGAATAAATATGTATAAAAGATATCACTAATCAGTAATATTTATTGTACAGAGACATGCTTTTTGAGTTTCATTTTCAATTTCAGCTTAATTGCAATTTTTCTCAAAAGTTCCGTATTATTAAATTTCTTGAAATGCGTTAATCCATAAGACCATCATTGAACGAGGGTAAAGGCCGCAGACGATGGGGCGGCAGGTTCGATTCGAAATTATATTTTTTGTCGTCCGAACACGTTCTCAGTGTCCAGGACACTCGCATCCCCGAGGGTATTTAAAGACTCTCCGTCGTTCGACGGGACGAAAGCCACGGGAGGGAGGGGGAGGAAGGGGGTGGAAAGGGTGGGAAAAGAAGCGGGAAAGTCGGGGCGGCTCCTAAGGCAGTAATCCTTCGAGCTCTCACGTACGAGTATTAGTCTCTCGTATAAGATGAACACATACACGTTCATGCACGCCCACACTTGCGTCAACGTAACGCGCACGCACACAACGGGGAAACCGAAAACCGCGATCAAGTAGGATTACTTCGGAGCAATATGCTCCCTCTCTCTTTCGGCCGCCTCTTTTTCTCCACCACTCTTGACCTGCCCGCTGCCCCGCACATCTCACCGAAGACACCCCCGCACGCGAAATATATACACACGTGCTACCCTATCTCGCGGGCAATGGCCGTTATCTGGGGAAGCAGCCTGAAATAAGAATCCGCCGTGTGTGTGCGCTGAAATCGTCAACCGGTCGCTTAGATTTGCCGCTAAATGCCGAGGAAAGGAATCGCCGCTATACTTTCGTTAAATTTTATCATCTTCTTTAAAGTGCCGCTTTACTTGCTCATTTACGCAGTGCGTTTTAATATAAGAAATATGTACATATGTATATAAGATAACAGTTTCTATTAATACGACTTAAAACCTTGCGGTATTCCTGGACTTACATAAATTCCTCATAATTTTCGAGAAATATTTACTTTACTTTAATAGTTAAAGAAATAAAATATTATTTTTGATATCATATACATTAATACGTAACTTAATAAAAAAAAATACTTTTTCTTATTTGTACTATTTTTCTTGTTTTTTTATGGCTTATTTAAATACAAAGACATTCTAGAGCCAAATACAGTAATAAGGATAGTTACCCTACATTGACAGAAATTCATAATTTAATATAGCTAAAAATCTATTTCTTCAAAAAAGGCATGAATTAATTACTAATACTTTTACTTTTAATATTAAAAACCTTCATAATTATGTCACTCGTTATGTATTTTGCTAAGCAGAGTCAACAACAAATTTAAATGTTTCCATGAATTTTTATGCAAACGTTATGAAACTTCTTTCATATATGTATGTACAAAAGATCCTGATACATTCGCGAGCGCAATGTGCATCTGTACAAACACACAAATACATATGTAAGTCTTATATCTTACGCGCAATCGCCATTACTAAGCGACCTGAAATGAGAGTTTGCCGGGTGTTTTGCTGCTGCAGAGGTTGGACGTTACAGCATGCCACTAAATGCTGACCAAAGACTATTAGCTATCTGCCGGCGAATCTTCGTTTTATCCATCCTTCCTCGCACTTCCGTCTCTCTCTCTTTCTTCCCCTTTCGATCCCATCATGGTGTTCAAGAGTATTCTTGATTTTCGATTATCTTTCTTGATCAAAATTTCGCCATAATAGACATTCTTAAGATTTTTAAACTACAAACCATCCCTTGAATAATTTGACACGTTATATAGGAGTATTAAACAATAATAATTAAAAAAGAACAAAAAAAGTGAATAGTACGAACGAGAAAAAGAAACCTATATTCAGTCGAAGTGGATCTTTATTTAATAATATTCATATGTAAATTTTTTAAATGTTATAGTTCTATAAATTGTGCACCGATGCAGTTTGTCAAATTTGAAACGCAATCAAACTGAAGTCGAAACAATAATCTCACAAATTAAACTAATCTTCAATTTTTAACAATGATGTTAATAAGCATTTAATTACTGCAAAGAACTTATTACGAAAAATCATAAGCTAGGATTTGAATTTAATTTGTTATATTATTTCAGTTTCAGTTCTCTTGCGTTTCAAGTCCGACAAACCAAATCGGAGAGCAGTTTATAGAACTGAAAAATGTATTTGAAAAATTTACATATGGATATCGTTAAGTACCAAGATTCGCTTCGACCGACTATAAGATTCTCTCTCTCATTTGTGTTGTAAAGATTAAATTAAAGATTAAATTAAAATTTCGAGAAATGATTGCTGACTGAATCAACGAATATATATTGAAACGCTAAAGCAAAAATACCGAAAATAGAGCAAGCTGCATAATGTGTTTGAGACACCAAACAATGTTAAGAAAAGTTTTAAGAACCTAGTCAACTTGGCAAGTCACGAGCGTGATGTTTGCTCGGTGCATATTATAAGAATAACAAAGAGAAGAAATTCCTCATCTTGCTAAGAAGATTGGAAAATTCGGTTACGTTATCAATCATTTCGAAATACGAAGGAAGTAGCGTTACATTTCTCATTTACAGGCCAACTGCCAAAAGATACATATATGTATTACATGTATATGTAAAAATAAAGAAGATCTGAACATAAGATGCATGTAAACTGCTGATATTTTGCACGAAATTCAAGAATTTTCGAAAAATGTACGAAATATACAATCACATACATTATGTGCAAAACAATCATGGAGAAAGAAAGATGTGTGACGTTCGCCGGAAATTGAACATCCTGAATGACGGATCTATAATAATGTCAAAAGGATTATAATATTTTGGATGACAATACTACTTTAGTCAAGTCTGCAACGGGCAATTTTGAATCTGACTGTAGGAACGATGGTGTCAGGAAAGTAACGTGAAATCCAAGACGCGTCGAGCAGTCAGCCTTAAAGCGAGTTAAGGATGGTTACACAGTCGCCCCGGTAAGGTGCAAGCATAATATTCCCGAGGCGGGCAAAGTAGGTGCCGCGGTGCGATGAGACGGCGAGGTGAAGCCGGATGAGAAGTAGAAGGCGTAGAAGAAGCAGTCGCTATAGAGGAGGTGAGGCAAGAGGTGGACGAGGAGGAGGAGATGGCGGAAGAGAAGAGAACGTAGTGGAGTACGTAGAAAGAAGGCGAGGTGGAAGCAGAAGAAGAAGCGGAGCTGCCACCGCGATGGCAAGGGTAGGGGAGGGAGAGGGAAAGCGGAGTCAGGAGAAAGGGCGGTGAGGGTGTAACGCGGGGTAAAAGTCCGCGAGCCATTTTTCCCCATATAATTATAAGAGAGGGACTGGGCGTTTCCATGGCAACCACACACCACCCTCTTCTCACCCCCCTCCCCGCCCCTCCTCCCCCGTCGGCCTCTTCCCCTTTCCCCAACCCATATACACCCCCTCATACACTCTGCACCCCGTTTACTTATATGCCGGAGGACGCGCTTCGGCACACACGCGCACACACATACACACACACACACACACACGACGCGTGTGTGCATGGCTACGCGCGCGCGAATAGCTAGTGATGGTAGCTCTTGTGTCTCTGTGCGTGTGCATATGCGTGACTGCGTGTATGTGTGTATTCGCGCGCCGTGTCTCCGAGCGTGAGCGCACGTGTATCTTCAGCGAGGAGAGAGTAAGAAAGAGAAACGACATGAGAGGGTGAGGGGATGAGACGGAAAGAACGGAAAGATGAGGGCGAATTCGTGCGCGTGTCGGAGACCAGGCGTGTGTTTATACGGAGAGACGGTGAGTGGCGGAGAGGGTAGAGAGAGGGTGAAATTAATGTATTTGTTCTGCGGCCACCCTCATATGCTCCTGGGCGAGAGAAGGCTCGCCGCTCTCGCGAGAAGGTCTCACGGCGAGGCGGATGGCCGAGACGACGTGGCCTGGCTCCACGTAGAATATCAGCCCAGCGTTATTGCTTTTGTGTGCAAAGGACGTCTGTTTCCATCCCCTTCCTCCTCCATCTCCTCCTTCTCTTCTTCCATCGCCACCCGCTTCCACCCTGCCGTTCCTTTGCGCTAGTCGTTTCTTCGAGGCGCGTATGTGCGCCTATATCGCGCTCTTCTATGTGTCGCTGCGATTCAACTTAGGTCGCGAATTAAACTCGTCATTTTAGAACAAAAAAGATAACTAAAACAGTTGACTTGACGAGATACTTGGAATATCTAATTTTTCTAAATGATATCTAACGTTGTAGCTGTTTGTCATTTTATAGAGTCGATAAAATTGCGGATTTATGAATCTGATGTGAAATTCATGGCGCACGTTAGCGGCATAACGTTGTGAAATTCTGCGTAACGAGATACACTTAGAAACGCTTAGTGAAAGAGACAGTCATGCTTTGTGGCCATTTTATCGTCAGTCTTTTCTTAAGAAATATTCTGTTAGACTTTATTATAATTATTATAATTATTATAATTATTGTAATTTTAAAGCTTTTATTATTTAATATGTATTTTTAAATGTATATTTTTATGAGACACAAACCGAGATGATATGTTAAAATATTAAAATTTATTTGCAGATAATTAAAATAAAGTTTTATTACTTATTTGTATTCTTAAATATTAATTTAACGTTAACTTTTGTTTTCACAACTGACTTATAACTTACAAATTGTTAACATTTCTTTAATAAAACTTTCATAAAATTCACTCTGAATTCGTGAAACTAGGGATGATATGTATTTTACGTGTTTACATAGATTCAATTATTAAAAGAATTAATTTGTTCTAAGAATATTAGTAATGTTGCGATGGAATATAGAGCGAAAATGGCGATATTCTCGCTTTGAATTATTCAGGCTCTGAAAAGGATCTCGGAATTCGCAGTAACTAGCGCGGCACTAAGAGACGAAGGGGTGGGGTTCGTTCGAGTTCCCCTTGGAAAAAAGCTATTTAAATAGGTACGATCCGTGGTGGGTGGGGTTGGTTTGATGGTGGGTTGGTTCTCCATTGCTTCATTCTGACGGGAGGCAAACGGCCATAGGAATACATAACATGGCTACAATACCAGAAAATTCTCGGAAGAAGAGATGTCATAAACAAAATCGCAAATTTACATAACAAATGCAACTTATTCCGATTCTTTAGTATCGATTTTACTGCAAAGTACTAAAAGTTTCATTGTGTATCTTCGAGTTTACAAAATAATCATGAACATTTAATAAATTTTACTGTAACGAAAAAACATCTTTAAATCACACTTGGATTATATTAAACTTTTTATAAAGAGAGAAATATAAATTTAGACGACAGAGACAGAGCAAAAAGAACAGAGACAGTAAAAAAATTTAATAATTCTTTTATATGCGTTAAGAGTTACAATAAATTTTATATAAAATTGTTAATTATAATGCGAATATTGCAGATGAAGGATGGAAGAATACGGAATAAATATATTATATTGAAGTATAAAATACGTGTAGTATTTAATTTCCGTTCTCATTCACACTGATATATTTTATTTAGCTGTTCACCAAGATGTAATTACTCTTATTTATGTCTTATTATATCTCTTTTCAGAGTGAAAAAGTTTAATTTCATTTCGGTTGTCAATCCGATACGTTTCGATTTGACGATACCAATGACATTTTAGCTAATTATGGATAGTACGTGATTATTGAACCAAATTCACCCGAGCTATTTTAAAATTCATGCTCTCCAACCGAGACCGCGATGTTGGAGAGCATGAATCCATCGTCGGTCGTAGTTGCTGCGTCATGCTGGCTACTTAAAATCACCTGTTTTCGTGTTTACATCGCGCCTGGCGGGATAGCGGCGGCGGACAGGCGGTGCTGGTAGTCGCTTAAACAGTGGCGCCTGGAGATTCCTGTGAATAATTGAGCCACGTAATTTATCGCGCGGAATGCAGCCGGTGGCTTCCTTTCCCGGGTGCTGAGGGTCTCCCGACCGGTGAGGAGGGGGTTTTGTAGGAGATGTAGAGAAGGAGGTGGAGGAAGGAGGTTTGAGGTAGGTAGGTGAGAGGGGTGGGTCGGTGGAAATTGAATTTCGATCGAACACCGCCACGACGGGAGAGAGTTGGAGGGGAGGCTAAAGCGGGGTGGCGGTAGCGCAGGAGGAGGGGGACCAGGAGAGTGGCAGCGCGGAGGGAAAGGGAGAGATGAAGATGGGAGGACGGGAGGAAGGGGGAGAGTAGAAGGAGGCTGTAGGACATTACAGGGCATCCTCCGGCCCCGTCACTACGGCGAACAAATGAGCAATTCTCTCAACCCCCGTGTCCTATGATGTCCTGCACGTAGGACCTGGCGATGGGCGTCTTCTGGGTCGATCTCGAGCCATACAGGTCCCCCTTTCCCCCGGCACTCTTCCTCGCCGCCGCGCGCCGTCTTCGATCTTCTTCCGCCTTCTATGTACTAACGTCGGGGCTACCCCCGAGGTGATCGTAGTTTAAAATTTCTCACACGGAGCTCGGAAACCACCCGCGCTTCCTTCGCCTCTTCCTCCTCCTCCTCTTCCATCCTGTCTCCATTCAGCCCCTTCCAATCCTACGTCGACGACAATCACCCATCTACCCATACGTCCCGCCGAGTACTCGTGACTCTCAGCTGCCACGAATGCTGACGAATTATTTTTCGCAAGTTCAGGCCTCGCAATCTCGCCGGTGGATGCGTTGCATTAGATTGACGTTGCAACATCCACTGGCGCATCGCGCTATAACTCATCGATTATAAGAGCATGACTGATGCATCGGTGAGAGCTGTGCAGCTTCTAACTTAGGATGTTCTTTCAAAGATCGGGAAAACGCAACGAAACGCAACGAAAAGAAACGCATCGCATCCCTTTCGAGTGTTTTATAGCACAATGAATACATTGGCGATGCTCGCGAGCTTTACTAGAAAATGTCAAATCAGGAAATAAAATCTCGATATTGCGAAAGAGAGATTTGATTCTCAATATTATACCTCTCTTGCTATATTAAAGTGATGTCATCATCCGTGGAGGAATTTTTTTAAAAAAGCAGTTTGATTCGGCTACTTCAAGAAGTCTCCAAGTAAGATGATGTTATTTGTCGTTATTTTGATGTCAAAATGATATGAAAGACATCAAAATGATTACAAAATGACAACAGATAACGTCAGCTTGCCATCTGAGTCATCAACGTGCAAGTTTATATTCACATATCGTGTTAAACATCGAAAAAGTGGCTTCTATTTTAAGTTTTATCGATCCAATTTTCAGGACTACGCGCGTTCAATTTTCAACTACGGTCCTTCGTAATGTCGTCGAGCTGGAGCTACGACGAAAAGCTTATTTACGAGTGCTCATCCCGCGAATCAGTGTTCATCAACGTCCTCTTTTCATTACCCGGCGCACCTGATCTCGGTGACTCGCCATTACGGGGAAGGCGTGCGGCAGACACGTTAATCAGCCGAAGGTACTCGCCGTATCCTCGGCGGAGGCAAAGGACTCTGAGCACAGAGAAGGAAAATGGCCGGTCCGCCATTAATTAATAATAGAACCCAGCGGAGTTGCTCTCGACTTGTAGTGAGGGGAGGTAGGGAGAAAGGGGAAGAGAGAACGAGATAGAAAATAGAAGGACTAGAGACGATGAAGAGAGACGCGCGAACAAGGGTAGTTCTCTCCGCGATTTCCGTCTCTCTTCTCTTGTACAGGAAGAGGGTGGGACGGTCTAGGGGGTAGAAGGGGGGACTGGAACGGGGAATGGATTTTATGCTCAGAGCGAGATATATGGCGGCCGCTACGCCCGGGCAAAAATAATATTAATATCGGAAAGGAAAGGAGGGAAAGTTTCGCAGGCTGGCTGGCTGGCTGGCTGGCTGGCTGGCCCTGCTTCGGGCAGGGGATATCAAGTATAATCATAATAATAAACGCCCGCACGCGGAGCGCCATTGCTGGCTCCGCCACCCCCCTCGCCCGACCCCTTGTGCCTTCTCTTTCCGCCGCCCTCTCTCATCGCGCACACACGCCGGTGACACACATACGCGTATATACGAATGCTACTTTCAGGTATTACACAACATCTCTGTCTTTCTCTCATCCTTCGTATATGTACGTCACGTGCGCGCGTGTATATGTATGCATGCTGCGCGCATGTGTCCACCGCTGAGCCAGCTATACACTCGAGGATTAGATTAGCTTCCAGTGGCTTCGCCTCAAAGGCTTATATCCGCGGGTCGAATGAGCGGCAAACAAAAATGGCTCTTCTACCGAAAAGCGCCGCGAGATCGTCCGGAATTTTTCACCAGCGCGAACGCCCTCGCAGCGAACGTCGCGGATTTATGGCGGGATGTAGGTGCAATTTCCGGGGATATTTACGTCGATTATTTATGTCGCGACTGATCACCATCTGGATTTGATTCACCAATATTGTTTTCTAAATAATTTCACATTTTTGTGATTGTTTAATATATATAATACCATTATTTTAACTCAAAATTAAAGAGATGATTATTATTGTGATAATAAATATAGTTCAGTCTCATAAACGTAAGATATATCTTTGGTTAATTTCATATATCAATGTTTTTTATGCACAAAATTAGCACGAAATTTTAGAGAAAAAAATGTTAAGAGGTACACTGAAGTCATTATTTAACAATAAAATTTAATTGCTAAAAAATTTCTTGATTTGTAATTCAAAAGTTCGATAACACATAGTTTCGCCAAAAATATTGTAAATTCTTTCAAGACTACTTCTGAAATGATTGTTTTATTTTACATCTTACATTTTGCTACGTTTATTATATATAAAATTTAATACTAATTCTGTTTTAATAATTAATATTTTTTTATAAGGTGCGCTCATATAAAAATAATGTAAAGAATTCATAAATAAAAGAAGAATTAGCGGGAAATTTTTGAAGACCTGAAAAATATATCTAAAGGTTTACATATATGTATAAATATTATTGAGCACCAAGTTCCGCTTCGACCGAATATAGAATTCTTTCTCTTGTTTATGTTATTCACCTATCGATCTATTTTTTACTTATTATTAAATAAAAAGAATCTATTAGTTCGCGCGTTTTTAAATGTAGCAACTTTTACAGACATATTCCAATGAAATGCTGTTGCTTTCATCCTTCTTTCATGTACTATGTGAAAACCCGGAACTCCCAGATTTTAATCTCCATCGTCAAAAGACGATCCTATTTATCCCAGTTTCTATCGGAATGGCTCGTGTTTCCATCCAAAAGGCGCCATTGTTTATATATGAGATCCCGAATAACCCTCGATCTTCTAATTAATCCACGCGACGGACGGATAAGACGGTCTTTCCGCTCAAGCAGAGACATCCATCGACCTGCTCCCTAATCCTCGGTCGACCATTCCGCCCTATCTCTCCCATCCTAACTCCCTTCTGCCTCCCCGAATCCGCGAAGCTCATAGGGGTTAGGAGTAGCGCAGATGCATTTATATCGAATTGCAGCTCGGTCGTATATTGGCTCTCTCGGAATGGAGGCTTTTGTCTTGGCGCGCCTCATAAGCGTGGATTTGCCCTTATCCTTACCGTAGCTTCTTCTTTTCCTCTCCCTCTCTCTCTCTCTCTCTCTCTCTCTCTCTCTCTCTCTCTCTCTCTCTCTCTCTCTGTTCCTTATCCACCCTCACGCGTCATTCTCCAGTCCACGCTCGACCACCCCCGAAGTCAACTCCCCACGTTCTTCGCTCGAAGCGAGGAAGGTTGTGTGTCCCCTCTCTCTTTCCTTCTTCCTCCACTTTCTCTCTCTCTCTCTGTTTATTGCATTTTTCTCTATCTCTTTCTCGCTCTGTCTATTTCTCCCTATTCCTTCTTCATCTTTTCCTATTTTCCCTTCGTCGCTAGTTTCGAGAAAGTATGTTAGTGCACGCTCGGTCGGCGCTCGCTACAATTCGTTTCATTATCATACCATTATTTTTTGCCGGCACTCATAAATTGCCCTTTTTTCCGTGGATTTCCCGTGCTTTATGCGTCCCACTTCTGCCATTAATGTCACGAGCCCGATTCCACTCCCCTTACACTTCCCCTTCTTTCCCCTCTCATTCCACGACCATTTATTTAGGATACGTGACTTTCGTTGCCAAAAACACATTTTATCCCGGCTAGTTATTAATGAACGACCATACCCGCGAGATTCGATCTTTCTTGTTCCTCTTTCGAGACCCTTTTTTTCTGTTTCAGAAATAGCTGGCAATCGACATCAGCGAGGATCTATATGAATTGGTCATTACGATATTGGTGTCTCAAGGCACCAACCGATAACGTCGAGCGCGTTCATTTATTTGATAAAATAAATTTAATATTACAAATGAAACGAAAGAACAAAATTGGAAGGCGAGACGCGTTCGCGGTACGATGCAGATTTTGAATGAAGCATCTCGCAAACGGAGTGCTTCGCAAGCAAGAAACACAAGAAATAGAAAGGTTGGAGTTCGAGGCCGTTCGGGGACAGGTTATAGGGTGCTTGACTCTCAGGAGGAACCGGGTGAGGAACAGGTTGCACTTCTGGTGATTAAAGTGAAGCCGGAATTTTTAGAGCCAGGCGGAATCGCGAAAGCGTCCTCCAAAGTGGCCAAACGCAAGGGGGGTGGGAGGATGGTGGAGGCTTGGCAATCAGTGAAATGGCAGTGAAAATAAATGAATGGAAATCGAGTCTGTCTTCCTTGCCATGGTGAGATGCCCCGGGTACAGTCGGCCGAGCTGGTGAACGAGCCTTGGCGAATGGCGGCTCAGTGCAGTCGATGAATCGTCCTACGTCGTCTGCACGAGCAATAAGAACGGATTGCTGAGTTAACTCGAGTTACATTTGTGATTGTAAAATGCCTCTGCTGTTCTCCGGGACGATTCTGTTGCATTATTGCGGACACGCCTTGGGAGGAATGTAACGATAGTGAAGTCGCTGATATGAAGCGGCGACCATGAGATTTATAATTATTATGTAGCTGTCCTTGAGTTTATAGTCATTTTCGAAATTCGGGTTGCGTATATCGGCGATGGATTGTAAAAGCAACTTTTCGAGAAACGAGAAATTTAAGAAGTGACGTTAAAACGTTTGACACCGCGAATCAAAATCCGCTTAGTATAAAATGATGTCGTCTTTAAGAACAAATATAGACTCCAGAGATTAAAGTAAGTCGAAGTTATATGTGCAGTATCATGCAGAAGAAATATGCTACGTATTAATACACCGTATATTGCTAAATTTATTTTAGCTCATTGGTAAAAATTTACTGTCTGTGTGTGCAGAGTTATACTATTGAATTATATGAGAATCTTCGAAGATTATCGAACGAGCGAGACACATAGAACGGCAAAATCCTTGACTGTGTTTCGCGTAGAATCCCTAAACTAAACTATACCTCATCCCTATCGACGAATCCCTACCCTCAGGAAAGCAAGCTTAATGCCTCGGAAAAAATAACACGCGCACACACGCATACACATATACACATACAAGTGCGCGAGTATTCCCACACGCATCGAGATCCGTGCGTGTTTCCCGTGTTCTTTTTTTTGCTAGCAGGAGGGTGGACATTTAGGGCGACAAAAAAAGGACACTCTGTCTCCCGCAGGAAGCCCCCAAGAACACGCTGGAATTTCGTCCTCGCCATCGATTGAATCTGCATGTTTTTCTACCTTGAAAAAAGCGATATTGTTCTTTGCGCAATCGCTGAAGCGATTGCTGTGCGCATTCAGATGGTCTTTGTTAATTCTCTTAATTGCTTCATGATTGATTCTATACAATTTCAAGTTGATAAAATACATTTGCCTACTCGAGTTTTCATGGAATTGTTAATTAAATAACTAACAATAAAGTAAACTTTTACGTATAATTGCTATCACCAGAAAGCTTTAATAACTGATTATTAAAAAGGAGAAAAGAAACAGACTTTCTACAGATATTTGAGAATCCTAATTGTACAATTTAGCAATGAAATAAACAAATAAGCGATAAAATTTATGTTGAATAATACATTTCTATTAATATCCTAATTTCGAATTTTTACAGAGAAATTTTATGTGAGAGAGGTACATAAATTATTAAATTATAGAGATATATCTTTAGTAAAGACCAGATTTGATGATAATTACATTACGGAATTGCATTTTAATTAATTAAATCTCTATTTGTAATAACACTGAAACTATCAACAGTTCTGTAACACGAACAATATTAATTTTGTCACAAATATCAGATACAATATTTCATAATGTTATAAAATTAATTATCCTGCTGCATAATTAGAGAATTCCCTAATACGTAAAAGACAATAATCTTTTTAAATTGTAATATATAATAAATTTAAGATAATAAAACATTTACTCAGCAAGTAGAAAAAACTTGGTCTAAGTATTTCTCAATTTCACAATTTTAATTAGCAGGTAAATTAATTAATTAATTATTCTAATTACCGAGTTTAATTACTTCAAGTACTGAGCCACACCTTTCGAATAGCGCATAGGTATGGCCAAGACCATGTATCCTGCCATCCCTTCGGCGAGAGTTATAGAGAACTCCAGACGTATGTATCGCACGCATACAGCTACACTCATGCGTGTTTCCTACACACGTGCACCGCCGTGTGTAATCCTCCCACCCGCTCTCTCATTCCCCTCATTTGCTCCCACTTTCATCAGTCGTGGGTGCGGCTTCGGCCATTTTGGTACCACCTACCCCTCACGCGCAGGTCCTCTACCCTTCTGGTGGGGTTCCACGTATACATATGCGCGTGTGCACACACAAGCATACACACGCCGTCGCACGGAAAGGTGCTCGAAGTCACAGCAGAGGGGAAGGTAAAAGCGAGGAGAGCAGAGGGATTGCACGGAGGAGGGTTGGCACGAGGAAGGGATGGTCGAACTTATTCCGGAATTCAGCGTGCAGCGAGAGGAAGACGGTGAAAAAAGAGGTGTCGTTTCGAGGAACGTCGGGACTGGGGAAGCGACTTAATTTCTACCAACCCCCTTTCCGACATGTTTCGCCTCCTCGTGCGCCCCCTCGCCCCGTTGTGCCCCGCGGAGAGTTCACTCGTTACACGCCTCGAACCACGGTGTAACTTTTCTCGTTGGAACGTCGGTGCCGATTTTTCGAAGACTCCTCGAAGGCAAGTTTTTGCTCGATATAATCCTTATCGCGAGAGTCTCCAGCAGGAGACCTTCCAACTTTTTCGCTGCGACACGATCCGGAGGGAAGATAACGCACAACCTGCTTTAACGGGACCTTTTATAAACATTCGCCCGCATTCTCACTACACAGACGACATCAAACAACTATATTTCCTATTAATTATAAATTATAAATAGTTTCTGCAATTTTAATTTAGATTAATTCAAATTTAAATATGATAGCTACTTTCCGCGTTAAACGGAATAAATATAATAAAATAAATATATTCAGTAGTGTTCAAGTTGATAAAGAAAGAAAAACGAATTCAAAATGCTTTTAATGTTCGATTACTTCAAATTACAAAACTTTCTTTAATAACGGTCTTTCCTTCGTTACTATATTTACTTTTAGATTTAATATTTACATATATAATAATTGTAGCTACATGTATGACAAAATGATAACATAATAATTATTAAATATATTTGTAGATATCAATCTGATAGTTAAATAAATGAAAGCAAACACGAAATTGCTGAAGATATCCAAAAGAGAGAATCGTTATACAGAACGAGAACTCTCAACTATACGCGACGTTCTTGATCACAGATGGCGGCACTCATACACCATTCGCGTTGCGCACTCAGTAATTCATTGTAAAATGTTGTATTATACATATAAATTAATAAATTTTCATAAATTTATATTTTCTTATTAATTCATTTAAATATTTATGTATATCAAAGATAGGATGTTTGCAGCTTGAGAGAGAGAGATTCTCGTCATCTAGTCGTATTATTTTTATTAACAATTTTTATTTCATTTGTACAAGCCGAAATTAAATTTACCTCTATTAATCATTGTTCATTAGTTCTCAACTGCTGCAGCAAATTTAATTTCAATTCCAGACATTTTACACGGATATCAACTAAGAAAAAATACTTGCCTTCTTTGCAATTTATTTTTTTTATGTCTCTTTTATATTAGTTTATGGTTCTTTTTTTATTGTTAAAAATATTCTATCTCAATATAGTCATATTAATTAATTACAAACCAACAAAATATATAGGTAATGAAGACTCAGTTGCGTAAGTTTATCAAATCTTATGTCAATTAATTACAAACAGACTAAATATATAATTAAAACTCAGCATAAGTTTAGTCAAATCTAATAATTGAGAAGAAAATACCACGGCGAAACAAGTAAAACACAAAAAATATGTTAATCGTTAAGCTGATTAATATTTTACCTCATTACTTAAAAATTATTTTTTTCAGTATAGTCATACATTAATCACAAACTGACCAAATGTATAGTTAAGATTCAGTCGCATCAAGTTGGCTGAAACTAATAATTGAAAAAGAAAGTGACATCCAGCAAACCGATCAAAACACAAAATGTATACATGTTAATCGTTACGCTGATTAATATCTATGTAACTTGATTGATCGTAGATATTATTTTATTTCTGTCCTGCAAGAGTGAGATTAATTCTCCCATGTGAAACTTACGAAATTTCCTACGAAACTCGATATAAATCCACTTCCGTGCCCTCCGCCTTCTTCGTGCAGCGCAAAACATGTTTCCGTGTGAGAGGGTGGATAGGCTAGCAGGGAATGAGGAGGCGTAAGTGCTTCTTGTCGGAAAAATTATATGATAGCCAAGAACGCACGAGTTTTTTCTCCCCAGACTCTGTTCTGCTCTTTTCCCTCCAGCTTCGGATTAGAAAATATGATTAGCTTCGTGCCGAGTTTATTCGGGGATAACGCGGGGAAACGGGAAAAGGGGTGGTAGTCGTTCGTACCCTTCGGATTTTATGGATGACCATGGTCCCCTTACGTGTCTCGACACGACGACACTTTCCGTGGAACGATCTTTATGATGCCGTTGCGTCTAATTCGCGAAACGTGTCGAGCAATTGTATACCTCAGCTACAAGCTTTTGTTATCTCGCACGATTCTTTAGCGATTCTTTAGCTAAAATAAACCCAATAAAATAATAATAAAATACAGTATGGGAGGAAACTGTACAGATAAAAAGGCATTGAAGAAACAAAACTACGTACTGCTATATTTACATGTTCTCTTCGCAGTAAAGGATTGCATAAGATGGAATATCACAATCGAGTATAAGAGACTAACAGAATTATACTGAGAAATAACGTAAGCGACGCACGTTTCATCTATGTTTTGCTGCTTCTCTCCCGTCTTCATCTCTCCCACAAAATTTTTCTTTTTTTCTCTTACCAACTCTTATAAGAGATAATCTTCTACCTGTCTCGCAATGATTAACTATACAGAACTGCACTTGTAGATGTGTAATTTAAATAAATATTAATTTCAAATGTAATTTCGCACATATGTAGACACAATGCCTAATAATTAAAATTATGTAAATCCTGATCTTGTTTCATTAATTGCTCTTTTACTTTGTTACAGTTACTATTGTAATTATTGTAATTAAAAGTATACATATATATATATGTATATATATAGTATAAGCTTCAACTGCGATGATAAATATAGAGCTTATAAATATTTAATTTGTTGAACATTGTTTTTGAACATGTGAATGTAAGTTTAAAATCCGCATTAATTATTTTGCTACAGAAGTATGTCTAAAAATTTAGCTAGATATAGATCCGCATTGAGAAAAAGAGATAATTAAAAATTTATTTATAGAATAACGTTTATTTTATTGAAATAACTTACTTAAATACAGCAAGATAAATTATACTCCTAGAAAATAAACCATTTATTTAATTGTTTTTACAATTAATGAGATACATTTCACACAAATGAATATTTCATTATCACAATTAAATTTTTTATAATCGGTAAATATCAAGAAAATGTCACACGTAACATTTTCTTGCGAATATATTGTATTTCGACTTTTTTTTAAGTATGACAATAATTATGCCGAATGCTCAAGTATAATGAGCAATGCTGCAAAAATTTTAACATTTTAGCAACTATTTTGGGCGTCTTATATAATTATTTTAATAGTCAAACAAAATCATTTTTAGATATCTAGCTAAATTTTTTATTACTTTGGCAAAACCGTTCTTTCCGTGTAATAGTAAACTCGTGAAATAATAAGCGCATTCAATACTCGTTCGAAGAAGAAGGCAAGTAAGCGCAAGAAAAAACGACAAGCTATTTCGTGCGAAAGATTCCTTCCATAAGATCACGGGGTTACGCGACGGGGTTGGCGGCGATGAGTATTTCCCAGAGGAGGAACTCGGAGTCGACTCATCAGACGACCCTAGCCTTAACACCCGGGTTGCATAATAAAGCCGTGCCAATTTTTATCAAGCTGCCATTGTGCCGCACGGGAATCGGCGGATCCACGTCGTTTCCACCCCCCCGATTTTCCCGGTATTCCCGTCGCGACGCCGCGCGACAGCTCGATGAAAACTTTCGAAACACCACGAACCGTGGACGTGCGTGGAAAAAAGTATCGGTTTTAGTGCCAAACTGCTACCGGTTTGTCGGAATCGCTGAATCAACGGGATCTCACGCAGTAATCGTCACGAGAAGTAGTATCGAAATGGCGACTACGAGTACGCGATATTCTATATAAGTTTCGAATTTTTATTTAATAAAGCCCATAAATATCGTGTTTGTGCCTTGCTCTTCCTCAATATTTTCTGTCTTTATAAAATAAATTATTAAGAAAAATGTAATTTGTCAACTTTCTTAAGAACCATCTAAAAATCGCGCAAGCTGTCGAGTTTTCCTAGAAACGAGAAACGGCTAAACGCGAAATATCGACGTTACGTCACATTTCCTCGGTATAATACTTTCAACGTGCCGGCGTACCGATGAAATTAGATTCCGGAGACGCGAGTAGCAAGCGATGCATCGGGCGGAGAGGGGGGAGTGATCGATGAAAAAAAAAGGGCGATCGGTTTCAACCCCATCCACGAGGTATGTTTGCGACCCCAGCGGATGAGAAACGATCCCCCTGTCCCCACCGAATTTATATCGAGATCGAATTATTGATCCTTGCCAGCGCGACCGATTGCTTCGACCCCACGTGTCAATTTTACGGTTTTAACGAACTGCAAACTCCAAAATGTATCGCCTCTATTTCCTTCGAGCTGGAGCGGAGTCAGTGTTACTGGCGTGCGGCCAAAACTATTTCAAAAACGGCACATCAAAGATATATTTATAAATACGGTGTTAAAATATGCAAGCTAACGTAAAAATTTTATTGTGCGGCATGTATCCTATGTCGTGAGAAAATCCTATTTTCGTGAGATAGAATTTTCATTACTCTACTTATATGTCTGTACATATATGTCTGTACGTAAGTATTTAATATATTTTATAGAAAAAACAAAGAAAATCTATCAAAAAATTTTATTAAATCTCTAACGAATTTTACATCAAATTTTTTTCGTTATTCTTCCTCACATCGATAAAGAGAAATTTAGATTTTTATATTTAAAAAAAAAGCCAAAAACTCTATTGCTAATATTTCTCTATATGTTTGAAATCGACATATATATAATGTGATCTTATATCTTATACAATATATAAGATAATTCATAAACACATATCTATATTTTTTAGGAAATAAAGATTTTTTTATCATCCATAACTCGAAAACTAAAGTAGGATCATACATATGTTCATGTGATGTTTTTCATATGATACTTTTTTATTTTAATGTTATTTTAATGTGTAGATTCATTCTCTAAAATACTGACAGGCATTTATGAATCACCCTGTATATGTATAGATTATACATATATTTAATAAGTTAACTTATTAACTATACATATATTTAATAAGAAATACTTAAAAATCTTAATTGTTGAATACACATTGTTGACTATAGTTTACTTTGTCAGCAAGTCACAAAAGGCTTAGTTTGCGATTTATCGCGAGTGGTCAAGAGACACGGCAAGCAAATAATTAATCTAGCTCTAAGCGAATCGTGAGATCTAGCTAACCAGATGTCTGACCTGTCCGACAACAATCGGTCAATGTCCAGTTCTGTTTTAACTGCGGATTAAAGCGAACTAACTGTCGGCAGCTGTAATAGGTGTATTGGTGTAAAGGATTAAGGAATGATGTCATCTCGACGATACCGTTGACGTTTCGAAGAAATGACTTTCATTGCTGATGTTAATCATATGTAATTTATATCATTCTTCTGCGTTAGCAACTTTGTGATTAAAAGAATATAATGGAATATTTATTTATATTATCAGTCTACTGAATAAAATTAATTCATGACTGACTAGTTATGCAAATATTAATTTTTAATTTATTGTAGTTTAAAGCAATATATCAAATGGCGAAGCATCGTAAACATATTAAAATGATAATCAAGACTCACGCAAAACGTTCTGCATAGCATTGTATAGTGTAAAATACTCTAAAATGTATGAGCACATGAGTGAAAAACACTATGTTCGATGAAGGCGGTTCTTCGTGCTTAATATTGAATGTGATACAAAGTTTGTGATACACAGTTCAAACTAACTGTGCGCCGATTATTTGTCGGTCTGAAACAATCCTAAACTGAAGCTGGAATAGTAATATCACAAATTAAATTGACAAGCAATTTAATATTAAAATGTACGAACATGTTGCAGCTCTTAAAACGCCTCATTGTCAATTATTCGTATAGGCCTTGGCGCGCAATGCTGTCGACAGTCCTCCAGGCCGCGTTTACAAAACTTCTCGGATAAATCCTCATATATGAAATTCCATAAATTACGTGTCCCCTCGCTCTTCGTCATGCACGCGTAGTGTCTATTACTTTTAGCCCGTGAGAGAGAAAAAGAGGAGCGATTCGGTGACGAGTGTCTGTCGAAGACACCCCTCTTACGTTGTCGGATTTACCCCTCACCGGCCGATGCGTGATCTTTAAGGGGATGTATATAAGCAGTGGACAGCGGAGGCGTCGCGAAGGGACGAGGCAGGAAGAGCGAAGGCGAAACAAGCGAAGGCGTCCTAACAGTGTCTACTGGTGGTGGTGGTGGTGGTGGTGATGGTGGTGGTGGTGGTGGTGGTGGTGGTGGTGATGGTGGTGGTGGTGATGGTGGTGGTGGTGGTAGTGGTGGTGGTGGTAATGGTGGTGGGGTCGAGATGAGAACGACGGCGATGGTGGTGGCGGCGCGGCAGCGGTGGGGGTGGGGTAAAATATGGATTTACTTCTCCTCCAGGGCCGCGGCTTTTCCTTCGGGGTCTATCTATATGTACGTGTATCTCTGGGCGCGTGTGACGTCATATGCGGCCCTACCAACACCATTATGGGGTGGTAGGTGAAGAGAGGCTGCGCGGGGGACGGGGTGTCATGGCTCGTTTGTTAGACGGGGCTCGGAGAACCAAGGGGTGTTTTGTTAGTGTTTTCTTTGCACCGTCACACGAGACGACAGTGTTTTGTCTCCGTGCGAGGAAAGAGGCGACGAAGATAAGGAGAGGGCAGGGTGCGCGAGAGGAATAAGGTGAAGATAGAAAACGGGAAATGCTTCGGTTAAGCGCGAAGAGCCGGAATGGTGGACTTTCTTGCACCTTTAAACGATTCCGTCAATTTGGTTCTTGCGACACTTCGCTGAGAATAAATCGTTACTGCAAGGTGGATCGTTGGTGCATATTTTTTTCTTTTTACATGCATCCATTTTCGCACGTCATTCAGGATGTTCTTGAATTTTAGGAAGATGATGATTAGCAGAAATACAAATAACTATTTAAAATGTATTAAACACCAAAATAATGTTTCCTTGTTCATTCGATGAATATTTATAGACGGCTAATTCGTTATTTCGATTATTATTATTATAATTCAATTGTCTTAATAATCTTTTTAATACATCATTGCCATTAGCTAATAATGCGGAGAAGTATGTTACTTATAAATAACTTTGTGTTGAATTATGTATAACACATTCGAATCTTTTTGGTTTCGAAACATATCTAACGATTATTATCTAAAAATCTGTTTATTTGTATTAAAATGTGTTGATCAATTACATCTAATTCGAAAAATGGTAATTGAAAATCTTATGTTTCTTTCTCAATTCAATATTCACACAAATTGAAATATTCCTCATTTTTTAAATAATAATTAAAAAGATTATTTATAGACGGTTGTCAGCGAGACATACGTAAATCTTGATCTCACGAAAAATACAGGAAATACGTGAGGCCTTATAATGAGGATGCAAGGAGACGAAGATGCAGTCGTTTCGTTTATTTCGACCTCTCATTTTCATTTCCACATGAAGTATCATCATTCTCCCAACACCGCCCCATTCCTATCTATCGATCCGCGAGTACTGACATTCGATCTTCCGACCGTTTCCATCCAATCCAACTACACCTACACCTGTATGTATGTACATCTATGTACCTACGTGAGTAATTTAAAATGCGATTACTGGGAGGGATGTCCTATGTGAGAGCGGTGCCTGTGTGTCGATGGACATAAGAATAGCTAATACGTGGATGGCAAAGGAAGGCCGCGCAGCGAAGAAAGCAGGAGAGACGACGGTTGGATGGCTGCCATTAAAAGATTTCATCCACCTTCTCCGCCCCCGCTTCATCCTGCCCCATCCGGCTCGCCCGTGGCACCCATATATAAGGGTGAGTAATCTGAGAACCATCCCTCCTTTCTTATTTTACGTCCTCCCTTTTCTCGCTTTCCACGCGTTTGCATTCGTTCTCGCGTGAAAGAGAAGTAGCGGCTGTGAAAAAAATGGGACGTAAGAATGAGTATGTGCGCACAATTTGTATTAGCTCCTTAGTGTATACTTTAATGTCTTTATAAAGGATCGTTGGACAGCTACGATTAGAATAGAAGCATAACTAAATAACGTATAGTGCGAATACAGTTAATAATTTACACAATGCTCGTAATCATAAATTGTGACGTAATTAATATTTTCTATTTGCATATTCGTTACATTCCCTAATTGCCGTTTTGATTATTGCTGTAATTATTCTCGAAAATACTTTAACCATTCTTCTTGGCATCTCATTGAACGTTCAGCAGGTCTTCCTCGCGTTCCTGTGCATAAGTGCATAGGAACGACGGAGACGTACGAGCCGAAGGCTCGAGGACGAGCGGACGCAGACACTGCACCTAAGGGATACGTAAGAGCCAACCAGCGCACACGTACGGATTACAGAGGGTAGGATTGGCAGCTCTGATCAATATTCGATTTTTGAAATATCTCCCTCATCCCCCTTGTGCCGGTGCTATCCTCCCCGCGTTCGTCGCCTACCGGCATCCTCTTCACCCCTTGGATCCCGGAGGCCACCTCCCCGGACCCCTCACGGGAACCTCGCGTTCCTCGAAAGCTCGATACTCCATTTGTATTTTTAAACTGGAATCCCTATACTCACGCGCACGTATGCGTGCCCGTGCATGTACACGCACGTAGACGACGGTACGCCAAAGCGTCCTGCCACCACCATCGCTATTCGCCATCACCATTACCACCGCCGGCGGCGGCGTCGCCCTCCGCCACCCCCGTCTTCTCGCAACCCTCTACTACTTCTTCGTCTTCTTCTCCACCTCCGACGACTCTCCTGCTCTATCGCCGCTCTCCCCGCGACTTCTCTCTCACTCTTTTTCTCTCGTTTCACCGCCGTCTTCCACCGCTCGTTCTCTCCGCTTCCTCCACCTTCTCCTCTTCCTCCTCTCGCACGAGCCTTCTCTTCTTCTCAGTGTTATGTGTGCTACAAGCACGCTTTCGACAGAGTGTGCATACGCGCGCGAACGTCAGTGTGCGTGTGTGTACGTAGGACGCTTGGGGGCAGGGGCATACGATCCATCGGAATTTTAAGGAAATAGAAGGACACTCGATGCATACCGTCGCTGTGTAGTAATGCGTCGGTGTTGGTGGTCGCGTATGTGGGCGTTACAGGGCCGGCGACAGCGACCGAAAGCGAAATATCTCCAGGCGACGAGATTCAATGCGGATAACAACCCCGAAAGTGCATTGACTTCGCGTGCACAGCTCGACCAAATTACATCACGAAATTAGACATCACATATAAGTAGTTTAATTACTGCGAAATAATAATCGTATATAAATCAGTCGCATATAATTTAATCGCGCGAACCGACTTGGAAATTTTAAGTAATTTTATATTATTCGTCGATTTTCTTTCTTAGAATATTCCTCAAAATTTATTAAATAATTGCATATGAAGCTTTTCATTTTCGTCTTTGTTCAAGTTTCATTATGCTCTCATATTTTCATTTTGGCGAAAACTATCTAAAATTAAGTGATTGTTGTATTCCGAATCAAAAATATTTTTCGAACTATTTTAATTCGATAGTGTAATATGTATAATTATATGTCTGTACATAGGAAAAATGATTTTGCTGAAATATTTAAAAACAGTTATAGATGTAGATCTGAAAATAATTTTCTTGGGCCATTAAAATAATTATATAGGATGCTGCAATAATTACTAGAATGTCGAAACATTTTTCAGCATTTTTTCATGCTTGAGTATTCTACGTAATTATTTTGATGATCCAGCAAAATTATTTTCAGATTTCCGTATCAATTTACATTTTTAGATACTTCAACGAAATTAGTCTTTCCGTTGGAAAATGCTCGTAATTATTTATTTATTTATTATTACAGCATTCAAATTTTATTTGCCGGATACCATTCACATTATTACGAACTATCAATGCATTATAATTATAAATATTCATGCTTTCATCGAAAGATATGGTACTGGAAATGTAGCATCTCGTCATAAACGATAACTTGGAATGTTACCTTTACCGCCATCAACGGTCCCAGACGTGTAGTGGATCAATTTTCAGTCGGCCCAATGCGAGAAAGTAGCTCTTACCGGTCCTGTGCGTCTTTATACACGTCGACCTGAAACGCACACCAGCGCGCACTTAGAAATACGTCTGGAGGAATACGCGAGCGTACGCGCGCGCGCGTGTACGCTTGTTCGTTTGCTCGCATTTCAACAAGGGATGGAAGGATGTAGATACGTGTGTACTCGTAGAGGAGCGACGCGCGGTACCCTACAGCCGTTCCTCTTTACCCGGCGAATTGGAATTTCTCGCTGTGGATAGAATTCTTTCGCGAGAATCACGAGACGCCCGGCTCGCGACGATATACGCGACGTCCTGGGCGTCACGTTGTGCAGGCGCATTATACATACACAATGTGATTCATCAAAACGTGGTTATGCGGCTGATCGTATATCGGCGCCCGTCTGAATCCTCCGGGATGTATTTCCCGAAACGAAATGGGAACGCGAACGATTTATTCGCGCCGCTGCGATACATTGTAATCGATGCCGGTCATCATCGCATCGATGTCACCAACGTGGGTGGGTGTTCCGATCATTGACAAGCTAAGACAGGATAGTATCGCGACAGCGCGGTTATATTCGACTGATAAGATATCGATCATATTTCTTGATATGATGTTTATTGCTCTTACAGATAAAAGGGGAAATATTTCTTGTTTGAAACTCGTTTATCAACATCTTTAAATGTTTATTTTCTTAATTAATATACGCTATATATCGTTATTAATTAATTAAAATATTAAAAATTTATAATATATTTAATAGTGTTAACAGAAAAATGACTTATTTGATCTTAGCTTGCATTAATTTATCTTATATTTTGTTAAATCTCTACTAATATTTATTTATAATTATAAAGCTCTCGAAGAATCTTATTCAAGGTATAACTCTGCAAGAACAACTATTGTAGATAATTATTAGTAATTATATCCTAACGATGTCAATTAATAATAATTACAATGGATAATTTACAATTAATTTACAAAATATTAAAAATTATTCGTAATTATGTACTATAATTAATACTAATTAACATAATTAAAGCGTATATCACTAACAATCATTTACAGTAGTTGCGAGAGTTAGATTTTGTAAAAGTTTCTTTGAAAGCTTTAATTACAAATACATACTGGTAGAGATTTAGGAAAATAAAAGCTAAATTAATGCAAGCTAGATCAAATGTCATTTTTCCGTTCCTATATATTATAAATCAAACTTATAAAAAAAAGGAAAGACAGCTCTTCGTTTCTTGAACAGAGTTAATGAAGTTGATTGAGTTTTGAGAAACAATTGATAGACATAATTACGAAAATTCAAAATAATCTTGGCATGACTAATGGTCGGAAAAACGTACCATTACCGCGAGCCTGTCCCGGATGCGGTCCGCGCAGCTGCACCGGCCGCTGTCGATGCAGCTCCACGCTCCGGGCGATTAATTAAACGTCGGCACGGCGCACGGCCGCTCATTAGCGGGCGACGATTGGCTGCTGGCCGGTCACGTGACATCCACGACGGCGGTACGTTCTCCGGAGTGGACGACTGGGGGTCGAGTCGGAGAAGGGGGTTGTCGGTCGGTCGGTCGGGGGCAAAGAGGGACAGGCGGCGGCGGCGG
>NW_017256051.1:230294-249582 GCF_001594055.1 Mycetomoellerius zeteki
GGTAAAGGGAGCAACACTGCACATTCGCTCAGTTGTTTCTGCTGGCGAGCAGCCACGCCCTGCCCCTTTCGCGCCACTAAAGGCGGATACCACGGGATTAATTAAGACGCCCACCAACAAATGATATCACGCCGCTTTCGGGGAGCCGCAGTCTCTTTCTCTCCTCGCGAGGGGGGAGGAATGTTAATTAGAAGAGCAGAGAACGCAGAGAACAGCCCGATTGGAGGTATCGCGCGACGAGGGTTGGCTCCGTCCGCTCGACGTCTCCGCGAAAAGCGTGAGTGGACGGCGGAGACGTTCCTCGTACTTCCAATGGGCGGGTCGCGCGGAACAATTATAAACCCAATTAAGGGAAGCGTCCACGAGGAAAGTTTTTGCTCGGGGATTCAGCAAAATCAGCGAATGGCCGCGTCTCATTACGCTGCCGCGAATTGTCATTCCCTGATAGCGCTTGCTATCTGGAAACTCTGTTCCGTTCGTTGCGGACCAATTACCATGTAATTGCGTCCGTATATAGCAAAAGACATTAGTTTCCCGTTATTTCACGAGCAGAATTTGATGATAAATCGCATTTGAACTAAAAACATTCCTAGGGGAGCAACGATTATAAATACTGATTATATGATAATGAAATAGTTTCAACAATGTCGATCTATATTCAATAGTTTTGCACTAATTCTGTACGAAAAAAAAAACAGTTGAAATATTCAGAAATTTAGCTAGACGTGGATTTGAAAATAATTTTGTTAGATTATCAAAGAATGCTCAAGCATAATGTGCAATGCAAAAAAAGCTTTGATATTCTAACAACCAATTTGAGAATCTTACAAAGATTTTATTAAAGTATCTAAATATTTAGCTAGATATTGATTTGAAAATAATTTTGTGTTGGTTCATCAAAATAATTATGTAGAATGGTCAAACTGTTTGCTAAACTATCAAAACTTTTTGCAGCATTGTTCATCATGTTTGAGATTTCTACGTTTTCATTAAAGAATTATTTTGATGGTCAAAAAAAATTTTTCAAATCTCTACCTAGCTAAATTTTTAAACAATTGTAAATAAAAATTAGACCAATAAGAATAAATCAAGTAAAAAAAAGAATCCTGTTTTTTCTTGGTGATTAATAATATTTATATATATATAGATTTAAAAATATATTTTTAATTGTATAAATTTTAAAATATTTTAACAAAATCATTCTTTCCATGTGCTAACTTAATTTATTGTTTATTAGTTACTATTCACATGTTGCATTTATCTCCCTCGCACTAAGGCTTTCTGAACAGGCAACTAAATTTCACGCGAAAAATAGTTCGGAGTTGAAAATTTGCCACTGTGTCGTCCCCGTCGATGTCTCGGTTCTGCCATCTCCTTTGTCACGGACAAATCGGGATGTAGATTCGATGCAAATTGCTCGAATGCGCCTTCGAGAGGACTCGATTGGCCACTCGGCAAGTCCGTAGATTGGATTGCGCGTAACGGCTAATCACGCAATTACTCTACCCGGCTTTAATTTTATCCTTAATTAAATCCAATCCCGCGAGACGAATGTATATTGACGAGGCACTGTTGTGGCGCGAGTGTCCCCGCGGTGCTGGCAATTTCGAAAAAGTCAAGTGTGGCGCGACATGTAATAAGTTAGGTGAATTTCATTACGCACGACGATTGACTAGTAATATAATCATTGCATCTTCATCCGGCACTTTTATTCGCAATTTTATTAATTGCAATTTTATTTATTTAGAGATATTGTAATAATGTATGTTGGTCCATTTGCAAATTGCTGCATTAATCACGATTAAATTTGATTTCAAAATTAAAGATATCCAAACAATTGTTATTTGTTAATTTTTTAATAAAAGTGATCGAAGCGTATAAGTGATTTTATATAATAAAGCAATGGTTTTATAAAAAATAAAATAAATAATAAGACAAAATGAAGAAAGGAAATAAACAATAGTTACATCTGCGAAATAAAGAATTTTTGAAAAAAAGCAGTATAAAAAGATTACTACTAAATATAATAATGAAGGCGAATATAATAATAAAGGTTTTTTTTTTTCTATAACTCATTTGATAATGTGACACATCTTATCCGCAATCGTCTTATTTTTTTTTCTAATAACCGGCATAATCCGTTTCTCCCTTGTCAAGCCGCCAGGGTCCTACAGGGCAGTTGACGAACGACCCTGTTGACGTTCGCCCTTTCCATCGTCCGCTACAAAACGAAAGGAGCCGAACAAACTTGCTCCGGCCGTCGTCGCGGCCTTCATATTTCATATTTCGAACACCCTCGATCTTTACCCTTCCCGTAAACCTCCCACGCGTTCGCTTGTCTCCGTTCCTGTAAATATACGTGTTTCACGAAACTCCGGGCGAGATTAATTTCTGATCTAAGCCCGGAGCTAGGCAACTCCTCAGGGACGCTCAGTGAAAACGGATTTTCGCGAACAAACCGAAGTTTACAGAGTGGATCGTCCCGACAACGACGCATCGTACTTTTATTTTCATAGAACCGCCCTGTCAATTTCACGGCTTCGTTTGTCGTTGATTTATAGCTCCGGATTTTGAAAATTTATATTTCAATCCGCTGCAAGGCGAATGGAAGAATGCCAAGGAGGCGTTTCAGCTTATTTACCTACACTCCCACGTTATATTTATTAAAATATGCATATCAGACTTTTATGTACAATTATTAGCTAAACTTAAACTAGCGTTAGCCTAACTTTTACAAGCTAATTAATTCCTTGTTAAAAAGAAATATTTATGAATATGCATCATCGCATCTTTGAAAAACTTTCTTTGTGGAAAAATACTATTGGATTAGTGTAAAAAACCATTGAAACGAATAGTGTACAATATTTAATTCAAATAATTTACAATTATTTTCAATAGTTTTTTCGCAAGTCTAATAGTATTTTTTTTATAAAGATCGTTCGGTTTCCTTGCAGAAATCCAATTCAATACTGGCTAATTTAATACTGAAAAATAGTGATTACTTATTTTAAATATCGAAATTGTTGTAATTAAGTCAAAATATTAAGTTGGAAATATATAAGTAGTTACTACTTTCCGATATAATAATATATCTGTCAGGGTTATAAATAGAATCTTAATTTATGAGGGCTATTATGACCGCAATAATATAATCGTCGTGATTTTAGTGTAAAACGGAGATTTCCGTAAAACAGAGCTTAGCAAGCGAGCTTACTGAAACGAAAAAGCGGTCGAGTCCGCGCTTGTTTCTCCACAGCTTAATTTAACCGAGCGCCGGAACGGAAAGGTAATTTTGTTTAATTTATTAAAACCTTGGAGGTCTCTCCTTCCCCATCCGCCAGGCTAATGATGTAATCCTCTAAAAAGTTATAAAGTTACTGAGTTCATTTTTAAAAGCAAGCGCACCCTCGCGTCGCCCGACTACCTCCATTCCCGAGCCGCCTCCCCCCCCCATGCCTCTTGCTGGAGATACTTACGGCACTTTTTATTACGCAGTATTTCACGTCCACGACGCAAGTTACTTCTGCATATTTATACAGGTGAATAACTAGGCTCTGTCTCCGCGCGCTAAAGCCGTTTCAGCGGCATGAAGGAACGACGACGTTGAAAAGTGGCGAAACTTAATAGAAACGGAAGGGAAGCATGACCGACACTGTGGCTATAAAAATTTCTTTTTTCTGTTTTTTTACTTTGTTTATAAAAGCGAGAAAATTAATTTTTATATATTTACTAGGATTAGAAAAAATGGTTGGTATTTGTGACTATAATTGCATGGAAAAATAATTATAGTCATGCAATTATAGTAAGGTTAAGAGCTTCTTTTTCATATTCGATATTTTGCTAGAATGTTAATAATAATTATTATATTTACAGTTTTATTAAAAATATATAATATTGTCACCGAAAATTACTACAAATTATAGTTTAATTATGGTAATTGCAATCATTTTTCCCTCAGCGTACTGTCTTTGTTCTAACTTTATTTTCATATTTTCGATATTTTTATCAATAGCGTTGTTATATAATGAAAATATATCATATGGTAACATCGTTTGCAATACTAGTACTGGCCGGGCGCAGTAATTTTAGAGAGTTTCCAATTTCAGCCGTTTCGTTTTAAAAACGGGGCCAAATTGATAACTATCATTTGATTTTCAAATTTACATAATGTAATGCCATTGCGATACTGCCCATGAGATGCGTAGCGTTATATTTTTACATCGACGCAATGAGATAATATTTTTCCCGCTCAAATTTTACTACCAAATTTGTGCATTTCAAAAATATCAGTCGGATGATTGATCCGGCGAAAAATTGTTCTGCCCAATCGGCACCGCGAGTATTCGTCGGATTTCAAATTCAAATTTCGCTGCAATCGAATTAGCTGACAAAAGAACCGTTTGATCCACCTCGTCAGCCTGCGCCCGCGAAACCCGCACAAAGTGGCGGCCCCAATTATGAATAATTCGGAATATAAATTCGCTTAATTCCGTACGTTTGCCCGAGAGCGAGAGAGGAGGAGGGCAAAGCGGAAATTAAGACTAACGATACCGATCCTTGATTGCCTCTTCCCAGTGCAAATAATACAACAAAAATTGTACTCATTTTATCTTAGTAATATCTTCGCATAATTAATTGCATAATTAACCTGAAATTCTTGCCAATTTGTATATCAGTTTAATTCAAATAAAAAACATCATTTTTTGGTAGAAGTGATTAATTTCTCCTTAGATAATTAAACAGTAAAGAAGGCACTAATAAAGTTTCAAATTAAACAGGTTTTAAATTATTGTACAGTCAAGCCTTTTTATTTTACTTTTTTAATTAGTAAACATTCGAATATTTAAAGCAGTAAATAGATAAATAAATGCTTACTGTTAATAACATTTTTATACTGATTGATTCTCCGGAATAAGTATTGTACTAATGACGATGCTCCAAGCATCAGCCGATCCTATTTACGTGATCCTAATTAATCCGCTCATGGATAGAAGGAACAGCTGCGCGAATTTCGATTTTAATGTATTCAACAGGAAAGAAGAGGGGATTCGAGTCACCTGCTATCTGTACTATATTTGTATTCCAACCAATCGCTTCATCGTTCTACATTATACTAGGATATATACCAGAAAAATTAATTTGACTAGCTGCTTCCAATTTTATTCTTCCTTCTTTCATTTGCTAGTTATTTCTTAAAGTAACAATTTATTTCACGAGAAGTATTTACGTTGTATACTCCTTGTGTTCTGTGTTAAGAAATATCTTTTTAAGAAAGCATTAAGCATTTTATGCAATCGTTTCTTACATGTTTATATATATAGAATGTCTAAAATTTCAATGTAGAATTATATTTCAAGTTACATCATTTACTTTCTCTTAAAGATCTTCTATAAATTATCGTAAACACAAATTTTCGTTTTATAATTAGATAGTGATTTAATATAAAATTAAATTGAATTAAATATATGGTGATTTAATATGAAACGTTAGCAGCGAGGATGCCACCTTTGTCGTCGAGCTCGTAAAACAGAGTCCAGAGATCGCTCGTTACGAGAGTGCCACGGTCGAAGCGGCGCTGGCAGGAATCTGCCGAGCTGCATTCGCCGAGCTAAGCATTTTTTTCTTCGGTTTGATTGACTAACGTCAGTCACCGAGAAATCCTGAGACTCGCCACGGTGAATCCCCATTTGGTATGCCATGTAGATAAGTACAGTCCCCGAAGAGATTTCGAGCGCGATGGGCGCTCCAATGCGTTGTGCCACGTGAAGATTCACGACGGTGGTCGCGGATTGCGCAACCCTAACTTCGTAGAACTTCTCTGGCGACTTTATACATGATTCTATCTTCTTGCGAAAGCCTTTCTTGGCTTTGCATATTTGAAACACTGTTCTTACGAAAAGATATTCTTGGATAAGAGATGATTATTTTATATACGTAAATTATTTTATATACTTCACATTACATATTATTTATAATGCACTATATTTTATAAGAATCGTTATTTAAGTGTATAAAAAATGCAGTGCACAAATATTGTCTACATTGTAATTGAATGTAAATCTAATTGATTCATAAAGAAACATTAAAAATTATATCGCCCATTTGCTATAATAACAAGTTACAAAACAGTTTTCCAGAAAATAAATTTTAATGTGTTTTCATTAAAATTTCATAATTTTAATTTTGAAATGCAATTTTAATGTAATAATTTGTATATGTTTTTTTCTTTTTTTGAAGGAAATAAAGAATCAATTTTTGAGTTATGTCTTATGTCAAATAGCGATATGTAGATTCATATTAAAAAATAATATTTTGTAAAATATTACAGTGATATACAATATATTCAGTAATTAATCATCATATTAAAAAAATATTAAATTTTTATACATAAATATTTGACATATCGGAAAATACATCTCAAGAAGATATATGTGTAACAATAAAACCGCACGCAAAAGTAATAATAGCTCGAATAAATGCTGACAAAGCAAAGACATACGCGAATTGACTTACACTCGAACGTGAGTGCATACAGTAAGCTTGAAACGGAGTCGACGATGAAGCGGGAGAGAAAGAAAGATAAACGAAGAACAGAGAGCGACCTGGATAAGGAGGAAGGAAGAGCTGGGGTCTAACATAGGAAGGCGAGCTGGCGACCATCACCAAGTCAAATCGTCTCGCAACGCGCCAGCGAATAATCTTAAATTCAAATTAAGAGCGGGTCTACAAATTTAAACAATAAACGATCAGATTCGCCGCGATTCAAATTTAAACGCGGCGGACAATGGGTCTGAAGAACGCGCGTTCGCGGCATTCATTGACCACCACGTGTGCACTCTGATTTGGCCGGTTTCCATCGCTATCCGCATATTCGAAATTAATGAACTCAAAGTGCTAATAAACGGACTGGCGACAATCAATCAATTTTGTTGCTAAATAATTCTTATGCTAACATTTTATGATCCACATGCGAATTACGTAAATATTCTTAGTTCTTGAAACTAATAATAAGTAATATAATTGTTAGATGTGTGTATAGCTGTTACAAAGTTAGATATCAAAGAAGTAATTCTTCGTGTCAAAATATAAATCAATCTATTTCTGTGGTTGAATTGCTTCGATTTCAAAGTAAGCAATATCCATATTAGCGTATACATTTATTGTTAATAAATAATAAATTAAATTTGAATCAAATTTTCATTTCTTTAGCTAAATTTTATTTGACTCCATTTTGGTTAAATTAACGACATGAGGAGTGGCGACCTAAAAATAATTAAAACTAATTCAAATTGGGTTTAATTTCACATTATGAATTTAACGGTATAAATTCATCTATCTTTCTTGTTATCTATTTATCTATTATCTATTTATTAATTCTTCATTAATTAATGCTTAATAAATTTTAGTATAACTATTATTATAGTATAACTTCAATATCAGACTTCAATATCAAGCTTGAAATATCCTACTTTTCAGCTTCGTCACAAATTGTCGATCGATGCCGAAAACTCAGCCTCATTACGAGGCAGTGCACGGTGGTGAAAGAAGGTAGAAAAAAAATTTTGGTAGTTCGGCGACCACTAAAAAGTGAACTCCTAATTCAGCGGGCTGCTTCGCTAGCCGAGTCAACGAGCGGCGAGGCAGAACGGGGTGTCGAGAGAAAAACCCAACGACGATGGCGATTCGGTGGAAGCAAGACGTGCTACTGAAATGAAACCGAGGAAGACGAGGAGGAAGCGAGATACCAGCAGAGGGAACCGCGGTGACAGGAGGGCGAGCACGTAAGGGAGGCGAGGCGAGAGGGATAAGAAGCGATCGGGACGTCAGATCGGATCTCGTTGGTGAATCAAATTTGGCCAAATAAACGAAGAGACTAGGGGAAGGAGGAAGAAGAGGAGGAAGATGAAGGGAACCGGGAGGTACGCGGGTTAAGGGCCGGAGGGCCCGCGAGAACAGTTGCGCTTCGTGCGTGCATTAGCATGCGAGAGGGCTGCGAGAAAGGGACGCTCGAGAGAAGAGATTCGTGAAGGAAAGGGAGGAAGGGCAAGAGAAAGGACGCGGAAAGAGGGACGAAAGAGAGGAGACTTCGACGAGATGCAGGAGCAGGAGGACATGGGCAAAAAAGCTGGCAAGAAGAGACTTTTCGAACTTTCTTTGTGTGCTAAGCAGCTTCCCGGGCTATCCGGACGAGAAACGTAGGACGGTTCTCTGTTCTTTTACGTGTCGCCCCATAGCCGATACCGTGTATCGGCAAATCGACATAAGTGCAGAAACTCCTTCTCATCGATCGTTGCGAGTCTCGTAATCGAGCGACGCGATGGGCGCGAAAACGAACGCATGTGGAAGGTAGTGCGGCAATCTGGAATCTCGATTTTAAGATCTGTTACGTTAAGGGCCGATTTCTGTCTCATCGTGGTTCTACTTTAATCTCAAATCTCGAGTGATTCCTTATCTTTTTCCAGAAGCAGAATTGGAAAAAATATAAAACTTGAGATAGCTAAAATAAATCGATATTATACGAAGAATATAAAATTATATGTTTTATAATTTTATGTTCTTCTGATCTTCATTAATTACAAATGTCAGTTTCTTATTAAAATATTGTTATGAGTAAGCCTATTTCTACCGATGTAGAAGCTAACTTTAATTTCAGATTAATTTAATCTATCTTTTTTTAATTCTCAGAATTAGAAGAAGACAATAAGTAAATTAAACCGAGGTTATATAAAGTTAATCTACGTTGATAAAAATAGGTACTTATTTATAAAAGCGATTGCAAAACAACACAGCGAATGTTCGTTGACATTAGCAAATATTACACATACACACACACACACACACATACACGCACGCACGCACGCACACGCAACATGAATAATTTTCCATATCAATTTAGTCCAGTATTTAGCAAAATGTGCGCAAAGTTGGCTTTTTTGGAGTTATGATTTAGAAAAAAATTGAAAGACGTATTTTAATTTATCATCAGTATTCAGATTTTTAATTATTATTATCATTATCGTGTATTTATAAAATATGATGCGTTTTAATAAATTAATAAATAATTACTTTTGCGTAATTTAAATTTCATAATTATTTGATGACTGTGAAACGTTCTGTGAAAATCTGTCCTGACGCCTGAAGTTAGACGACCACGAAACATTTGCGCTGATGGTGTAGTATGGCTACTGTTGATTGAAAGGAATATTTCTGCATGAATTTTCACTTTACCTGTTTCAAATTATCTGTTGCGATATAAAATATAATTCTTATTTATATTTTTTAGAAAACTGCTGTTAATAAAAACATTAATTTATAACGTAAATTTAATTTTTTTATTAACCCCTAATATCACGATTTGGTCATTCGTGTTCTGCGCACTTTTTTTCTTTGAAATACTAGAGTATGATTAAATATTAATAATGGTCTTTATCTTTTCCTTTTTTAAAATACACAACTTTGTAAATACTTTCTAGAAATATGTAAGAATAATTTAATAATTTTTTGTATATACTTCTTTCAAAAGTGATGAAAATTAATTCGGGATATAAACGACCCATCATATGTAGTAAAGAATATCATCGTATGTGCTGAGTAAAAAAACCTTTGTTTAATCGATTGTCTTCTTATGTAAGAGGCTAGAAAAATAGCCCTTTTTTCAATTAGATACTCCCCTCCGACTTTCCCTCCTTATCGAGGGTAAATAAATGGTAAACTTTTATCATTCTGGTATATACAGCCAAAGTCACTTTTCTCGGCATATCGATACCGAGCAGGACGCTCTACTCGAGTAAAAGAGATCCTACATGAGGTATATGACGGAACGGCTCCATATAGATATACGCAACACGCTGGGGCAACGCGTTATCATTCATTGCATCTCGAACTTTTGCTCGCTTTAAAGTGGAAGCCTGTTGAATATTAAACAACAGTGTCAACAGCGAAGTTCGATGTTTTTCAAGTTATGTCGCATTATCTATATTACGTCAACGTTTCTGGTGAACGTTCATGCTTGCATTTTTCTATAAGTAAGAAGATAATCAACTTCTTGCCTACTATATCACTTGAGAATATTCCTACTTAATAATCCGTGTAACTTTCTCGAATTTATTATCGCTTTTCATCATAGCGACATAAATGATTCACACACACACACACACATACACACACACACGCACGCACGCATGCACGCAAACGTAATGGATAAAAAAATGTAAAAACGATCAACTAACTGATATAAAAACAGGAGAAAATATAGTTGACTATAAAAAATTAATTTTCAATTTTTTATTGTGGAGTTCACGTTAAAATTAATTCGAACTGTATTTTTTACATTTTTGTAGCGTTTTAAAGATGTTTATCAGCATCATTATTAAATTGACGATTAATTTAATAGGTGATATCATTTCAGCTTCAGTTTATGATTGCGTTCGAGTCTGATAACAATCGGCGTATCGTTTATATTGCATAATTAAAAGTATTAAATGTACTATTTAATGTCATTTAAATATATTTAAAATTTACGCGTATAAAAATGTTATTAAACATCAAGAATTAGCCTCGATCGTATTTGGCCCTTCTTTACTCATCCACTGAAAAAATTTCAAATAGACGAACTAGAAAATAATCATACCAGAATCTTAGTTATCTTAACTAGAATTACAATAGATTCCAGAAAATTCTGATTTGTCCATCTTCAGCCAATTAATGCAACCAAACGTTCTTTCCAGTGTTTGATTAACTCAAACAAAGTAAATGTCTTAAAATGGTGAACCAACATCATTATCTGCCGTGTAATTACATGCAATTATTGACGTCGACCACGTTGTTAGCCATGGAACATTTACGGACTAATTTACAAGACTCTTATTAATGCACAGAAACGCATGCAAGTGAGCCGAAAGAACGCCGGGTAACCACGATGCAGTGTGAATTTAAATCGTCCTCTTAAATGGAGCGCTGGTTGTCTAGCGGGAAGATCTCGCGCACGTATTCGGACACGTTTCTCTTAGGGGACTTATAAACCAACCGGTATCATTACACGTGTACACGCACGGACTCTGGTTAAAAGTAGTTAGAGGCAGCGCTTCTCGAGTGTATTTGTGTGTCATTCACAGAAACATGCGTTTTACTACAAATACGTCGCTCATAAAGCCGCTGGGATGCTATAGGCCCGGTTCCATCAATGTAAAATTAACATTAATCTCGGTTTAACTTTCTGTTCATCTTTCTCTAATTCTTGGAAGAAGTTACATTGGTATAACCAGACCTTAATGTGCGATCGGATGATTTCGTTTAATTCCGAATTCAATTTGGTATAATGATACAGCGCCGTTACGTCGCTGTACAGAATCCTAATCTTTCGCAGAAATGTACTAAGAAGAATGTTCCGGATCAGAATTCTGATTTATATCGTCAGAATTATTGTAACTGGTTATCTCGTAACTGAATTTTTTGTTATCTTCAATAAATGTTTAATTAACTATAAATGTCTGATTTGTATTTTTCTGATTGACTCTACCAGAATTAATGCAACAAGATTTTTATTTACATGTGACTAAAAGAAATTAGAATCCGATCAACATTTAGTAAAATGATATTAAAAATAAAGCCTTTAAAAAATAATGGTTTCAAATTAAATTTTAAAATAAACGTTCAATAAACGATAATCCAAAGAATTAGCAAACAGTGTGAATTAAAGAAAAGGTTTTTCTGTAACATTTATATAAAAAAAGTTTATTATAAAGTAAATAAATAAAATTTTTGATATATATGAAACTATGAAATCAGATGAGTATTTTTATGATTTAAATTCATTTAACTATCGAATAAATTAAAATGATCTGTTTGAGAGATAAATGAGTAGTAAATATAATATAATATATAATATCTCGTGAATTTTAATTCAATCGAGATTCACGTTGTGATTTGCATTTGTGCCCGACGGCAACGCAAATGATGGACTCCATACGCCACCACACGTCGTAAATGGCGTTCAAGCCGTATCAATTAATTTATGCGCGACTGATGCACCGCTGCAGCACGTCGCAATGCAAAACGCGCGTCCTGTGCGGCTCCGGTCCGCCTCAGTCCTGTTATTAAAGGTGAATTCACGCGGCTCGACCATCATCCTGCACGATCAAAGTAAAGTACGTGAAAACAGAGAAGTCTCATTTCCTCACTCATTCGAAACAATTAAATATTTCGCTGAAAATGTTGCCTATATGTAATTTACCCTCTGCCCCTTGATGATTTATTCGAAATGATTATCGAAAGCGAGCTGTGTAAATTCGCCTTAACACCAGGGAGAGGAAGAAACGCGCGGGAGATCTTCATCGCTCGCTGTTCCATCGCGCGCGGCAACCAATTATTACGGGGGCGAGAATATTGCCGGCGCTCCGGTGTGTTATTAGCGCGAGGCGTTCGTCGGCGCTCTTCTTTCCGGGCAGTGCTCGGGATCGAGAATATCGCCGGTGTCGATCGTTACCATCTTGGCACTGACGCGACGTGTCCTTCCCCGTTGCTACAACCCGCAGATGAGCTCGCCGATAAAAAGTGTATCGCCGTTGCGATCATGCTGGGGTACTTTGAATTGTTCTCGCGGCTGTGAACGATAGCTCTGGTCTTCGCTGATTTCAACAAGCTGAAGGATCGAGCGTGCTGATTATTACGGGTACTGGCCTGCCGCAAGCGCGTAGTCAAACATATTAATCTAATGGAACGTTATGCAGTCATTTGCGTGATGGATATCTCATACTACGAATATCGTCGAAGAACAATATGCGAAATAAAAATTTTTATAGTTAAATTTCCTTTGATTAGAAAAAAATTGCTCTACACATTAAGAGAAATTTGTTTTAAATATCAATCATAATTTTGCAAACATAATTTAAGATTAAATAATTTAAGATTCAGTTAGCAAAATTAAATTATGCTAACTAACTTAAGTATTTTAAATCAATGGTTTAAGTACACAGTAAAAAGCATTTTTTACATGTATTAAAACAAGTCCCGATATTTATTTCAATAGTATACATCGAGGTTTCGCGATGGCATTGCATCTCGAATCCGTTTATCCTGATCCTTCATAAAGTATCTGTCACCATATACGAAGAAAATCGAAAAACTATTGCCAGAACAGCGGCTCAGATGTTCTCTATCCGTTTTCTGAAATACATAAATGACGTGCAAAACGTAAAAGTAAAAGATAATGTGACACTTTTATCTGAATCGGAGAGCTGTCTCCATATATTTCCTTTGCGTACGCATTATCTCACTCACAATACCGTAAGAGATAAACAGCATTATTTCATATCTATGAAAGATTCATTTCTCCAGATTACTAAAACGTTACTTAAACATCAGCTCGAACTAAAGTATTGAAACGTCGTTCTTCTTCCGTAAACGTTTTTGCTCCGTCGACGGCACGACTTCTCGGCACGTGACGGGAATTCGTGGCGACAAGTAAACTCCGCGGTAGTTCGTCGACTTAAGGATTATACTTGCGGCGTTAAGTATTCATCTACTTTCGAGGGCACCGTTCGAGACACGCTAGCGGCTGTTTCTTCTCTCCTCTTCGAGACACACGGTCTTATCAGCCGTCTCGAAATCTCGCCTCGCGATGGAGATCGGTCGCCTTGGACGCAATCGTCCGATTTAAATGTGAGTATTTCAAATGGAATATATCTATTCGTTCATTCGCTCGTTCGCGGAACAGAAGAGAAAATCCGCTTTCGAGAACCGTTCACGCGCATCTGGAATGCAGCTCGGGACCATAAAAAACGATACAATTGCATTTGCCCGGTGCTTCTTCGACGTACGCACGCACGCATAACAGGATGTAATGCGGCTGCATAAAGTCTCGAATGTCTTCGCCGTGCATTTAACCTCCTGCGCTTCGCCGAATGAAGAATGCCTGACGTTGCGCGCGCGGACGTTGCCGTGCGTGTTTCGAGATTTATAAAACGGCCGAGAAAATCCGTGCGGAGTATGTTCGATGTCGATGATGCAGATCACGCAAATTGGAAATGATATGCGAAGAGAATGCCGCATGAACAATTACGATATACGAGCTGTAACTGTAACTTTACAACAAGATCGACTGATGGAGATATTTTAAACGTCTTCCTGTTTTTTAATCTACATAACTTTGCGTGATAGTAATGACAAATAGAATTAACGTTACATGCAAGGAATAGTTTTGATAAAGTAAAAAATAAAGACAAAGTCAAGTCTTTAAAAATTTAGCTAGCTATAGATTTGAAAATTAATGGACCATAATAATTGGGTAAAACGCTCAAGAGAATGTAAAAGACTTTTTGCAGCACTATGCTTGAGTATATAATTATATTTCGATAATCTAATAATGTAACCATAATCTATAAAATATAGCCATAATTATTTTCAAGTCTGTAGCTAGCTAAATTTTTGGATACTTCAACAAAATTGTTCTTTCCGCGTACTATTCAACTTGTTAAGAGAAATTATAACGCTATATTGAGGTAAGATAAGCTGCGACACAATATCAATCAGATGACAGATTTGCACATAAAGAGAATAAAAAAGCAATACAAGATTATAGTATAATGGATATTACAACGAGAATCGTCGAGAAGCGCTGAAATAAGGTGAACAAAATGCGAGACAAAATGTAAAAGAAAAATTGACGATTGTTAGTCGCAGGATTCGACGAGATCTCGATTATTTCGACATTATTATTCGTGCTTCGCTCTCTGCCAAAAATACGAATCATAAATGAAACAATGTCGTCAACAGTCGTTCTTGGGCAGAAAATTCCGGCATTTGAGGCGAGTCGTAAAAGCGCGTAGTTATTATTCCTGAAACGCGGAGAGGAACAGAAAAAGAGAAAGAGAGAAAGAGGAAAAAGGAGGGACACGTATGTAAACGCACTTACAGGCGAGAAAACGGTAGACGCTAATAACGAAAGAGACTCTCTCGTGTTCTCCAGCCAGCAACTGAGAGGAATTCGGGAGAGGAGAATGGCGGGAGTTGGTGAGAGGGAAGAGGACCGGAGAAGGATCAAGGGCGGTAGAAACGCGAACGAAAAGCAAGATGGGGTAGAGGAAGGCCGAAGATCGCCTCTAATGAATTCAAATATTTGAATTACAAGAGTTGCGTCCGCGGTCTCATTCATGGCGGCGCAGCGTTAGAAGACGGTCGGACCTCGCGCGGGGACCTACGTGGACCTCTGCCGCCGCTCGTCCCTGGGACTTGGGGGACCATGGGCGTCGGCAATCGGTCGGTACGATCAGAAAAAAAAGCGGGAGCGAGAAAAGAAAACCGATGCGGATGGCGACGAGGGATGGAGGGGTGGATGAGGCTACACCTAAAAGGAGAGGAATCACGTACGGACCGGACCGGAACCATCCGTCATGACCGTAAAGGATTTCATAAACCCGAACGCGCGCGACGGTGCACCGTGGACCGAAATTAAGATGATATTACGGATAAACGTGCGACGCGCGCGATGAAACAGCGAGGGACCCTCGTTAAGACTCCGCTTGAACTCGCCGCGCCGCTCGAGGAACCGTCGTTTCGTTTGCCATTTTCTATGAATTTTCTTTCGGAGAACGATTTTATAAATAATATCATCACGATCAAGTAATTAAGTATATGTATATTAGTCCTATTCTTTGAAAGTATCTTCTGAAAGTGTCGTAGTAATTGGTAAATAATGCATACGGATATGTACCTATGTCCGATTATTTACACGAAACTTTATTTGTTTATATTATTACTAATCTCACATGCTTTTTTTAATATTTAATAATATTACAATTTAATATTAATCTTTAAATACAGTTAAACTATTGTAATAAAAAAAGCAGTTAAGATTAATAGTAATTTTGTAAGTATCCGCATATAGATACATATCCGACCACTGGAACATTTATATTACTTATATCGCTCGATTATTTCAAAAGTGGCAATTAAAAAAATGAAATTTCTCAGAAGAGGCAAAATACTATTTATCAACTTGACAAAATCAACGATAACATCGGCAAGAAGAATTTTTTTTTATCAAATATCATTTTTGTTTCCCACCCTTAAAAACAACCCTTTTTAAATTGTAATAATTTAGCAATTCTTTTAAAATCATCCTTTTCTTTGAACTATGACATTCTGACGATTTTTTTATCAAGTTAGGTTAATTCACTTTTTTGATAGTTGATATGGTAATGTTTATCTACTCATTCATAGTAATAACTTGAAACATGAAAATTTTTTTAATTGTGTTACTTTTGAAGTATAGATAAATGTTATAGAATAAATGTTATAGAATGAAGATATTGACAAATGTTACTAATACGGTATTAGAACTGACGAGTCTTGCTGACTTATGGCTGAGACGAATGAATAACCGTTTAATTTTGAGTGGTCGGCTAGGTCCTCTTCCCTCTCGCAGGCCCTTCTACTCTCTTGTCTCGCGATCACCTTCAAGGCGAAAGTGCCACTTCGTGGCGAGGACTCTTTCCTGGAAGGATTTCGATAAGGACACGCGGTTCCTCGTCAGGAGGGTCATTGAGCCGCGACTCCTTCCTGCGCCGGGAACGCATCTTTAAGCTTGTTAGGGTAATTTCGTGCGAAAGAGCGCTTGGTAAAAGGACGGATCGTCATGCTTATTCCCAGCGCTCTTCCATGTCATGCGTGTCGAAGGTCCTGCCTCGAGGATATTGTAGAAGAGAAGGCAAATCTGCGTCGGTTCACAAATTGCATATCGCATTGAGGCTTATTATGTTAAGTTCGTGCACGTTAAACGCAGACCTAAAATGCGAGGAAACAATTATTTTTTAGGAAAACATTAGGATAAAATTATCCAGGCATTAGAGAGATTTCTTTTTAGAAGTTACTATATTTTTCGAGTTTAAATCCAAGGTATTGTTGATTAAGTAGGATTATTATCTCTGACATTATTATTGTGACAGGAGTTTGTAAAGCAATCTTCCAAGAAAGCAAGGCCTAAATATTTTAGATGCGTTGTACTTAGAGCAGCGTTGAAACAACAAACGACTCGAGATGCATAGTTATCATGCACATATATGGGACATGTACGCGCCATTGGCAGTGAAAGGATTAAGGGACTCGTCACGTTGTATCTCTCAGCCGACCTTATGCCGTGTCGATCGCCATCATCGATCGATCTCGATTTCCGACGAACGGTCGCCTGGCGTTCAACAGCGATCATTCGAATGTCAAGGTTTCCCGTCGATTTCCATAGGCGACTATGGAAATTCTCCCAACCGCGTCGCGAATCGCGACGGATTCTAGGATACGAATGAGAAGAGAGACAGAGATAGAGAGAGAGAGAGAAAGAGAGAGAGGGGAAAGATGTATGTTATATATATCTACATAAATAGATAGAGGTTTCGTTACGAATACATGCGCCTTGCGTAATGGCTCTTGAAGCGAAACGCATGATTCCAAGAGGCAACGAATCTATTACAATATATCACGAACCGGTTGAACGTCCACTTGATCGTGGACGTGTCGTCAATGGTACGAGGAGAGCATCATCGTCTTCCTCCGGAGAGAAATCAAGAGCAGGATGGAAGAGAGAGAGAGAGAGAGAGAGAGAGAGAGAGAGAGAGAGAGATGGCGAGAGCAAGCGTTAGAGATCGGATCGGGCTGATTTGAATTAGAACAATAGTTGTCCCCGACGCACGCACACTCCAGCGCTGTCGGTGTCGTATGAGATTAATGACCCGAAAATTCAAAAATCGAGACCCCATGGGGCGCCCCACACCTACACCCCCATCACTGTTCGTATCCATCTCTATCTTTCTTCCACGATTCTCTCGCTGAGCGCACTGAGTCCGTTCGAACTCGTCCGCGCCGATACTTATTGATCGATCGCGCTTTGTTTCGGCCAAATTAATTTTAAATGCTCTGGGATGTTCGATGATGCCGCGGACAGATATCTGGCTGCACTTAAATCATTCTCGCCGGGACGCGACGGGTGTTCGGAGTCGACGTGATTCAACGGTGACGGCTCTGTCGGGGCGATCGTTGCGCGAAGTTACTCGCTCGGACTTTTTCGAAGCAAAAAACAGCGAGGACACGCAAATCGTCAACTCAAGAAATATTGAAAAATGTTGCACAATCAATTTTACAATTAGAAAATATAGTCATTACGGATCGATTCTTCATCGACAAAAGAATGTGCGTTCCGTATGATCGCAATTTACCACGAGATTATGATAAAATTTTTTTAAAGTTACAATTATTTCGTTATATTGTCGGAGATTCATTATAACGATTATATGAAACAATTGAAAGAAAAAAAGATTAGTATTTACGACTATAATTGCAAGCTAAAATACTTATGAACGAATCATATAAATAAAGAAGCGCCAAATATAGTCGAGACCAGTTCTTGGTACAAGGAAAGAACGATTTTGCTAAAGTATTTAAAAATTTATCTGTATTTAAATGATCAAAATAATTATGCAATGTAGGATACTTAAACTGGAAGACATAGAATCATAGAATATTATAATTTTTTATCATCAACGCTTGAGTGTTTCACATAATTATTTTGATGATTCAATTAATTATTTTCAGATCTATATTTAACTAAATTTTTAGATACTTTAATCTTTTCGTGTATCTGATAAAAAACATTTCTACGTAAATTTTAAATACATCTTTCGGTTATATAAAAACTATTGGAAACTTAAAACACAAATTGAAGCTGAAATAATATCACGAATTAAATCAAAATTGAATTTAATAATGATGTTAGTAAGTATCTTAAGATACTGCAAAAAACTTATTGTAATTGTAAAAAATGTTACTTTAACCAAGATTTAAGTCTAGATCTCTCAGGACCAAATAAAATAATTATGATTAGAAGTTTCATTCTTATAATTATTAGATACTATTACAATGTTAGTAATAATAATTATATATTTATTGTTTCTCTCTCTTTCCTCTCTCTCTCTCTCTCTCTTCTCTCTATCAAAAAAATATTTAGTTTAAAATAACCATAAATTAGAGTTAAATCATAGTAATTGCAACAATTTTTTCTCACGTATCGTATCAATGCTAATTATGTTAATTTTGATAGATTTTTGTTTCACTTTTCACAGACTGTCGTCGCTAGGTCAGCACGTGTAGAGAATCGTGCAATCGTAAAAACAAAAAGAAAAAGAGAAAGGTAAGAAGGGGGGAAGGGAAGATGTGTTCACGAAATCGCCACGGCCCACCCGTTGTAAACGAAGAGTTCGTAACTCTATAATGCGCTCTGCGGGGAAGAAGAGCCGTGCATTCC
>NW_017256051.1:249642-328584 GCF_001594055.1 Mycetomoellerius zeteki
CTAAAGTGACCGCACGCGTGTGCACATGCACGCGCGTCGTCACCCGTGATTACTCGCGCGACGTCGCGAGCGTATAATCCCGACGACGCGCCATTTTACGCATGCACACGTAACGTCGTAAATGCACCGCCGTAAACGCGCTAGCCGTAAACGCAGAGATACCTACCATTCCAACTTACGTGCATCACATACTACTTTTTTAGAATCTGATATAAACTACAACAAAATAACAAGCTGATAATAATGTTAATTGCGAGAGTAGTATTTTTTTGAGAATGAAAAATTTCTGTTACATTTAACATATTTCATGTATCCCAAATAGTCCACTTTTTTGTTACATTGAGAAGTAAATATATATTAAAAAATTGAATACTGACATAATTTTTAATTTAATAAATTGTATGAAAGCATATTTCTTTAGTAAAATTAACTATAGTTTTAAAAAAGCCGCTTTTTTCATATTGCTGGAAAAAAACCGGAAAAATTTCGGTTTTTTTCCGAAAAATTGGTTTTTTTTTTTAAATTGCTGTTTTTGTTATGTAAAAGATATAATAAATAACTTTTAAATTCCTTTATAAAATGAATGCGATCTAAATTATGTAACATTATTTTTATTAAAATTTTTTATCCTTCTATTTTTATAGTAAAACCTAATCTAACCTTCCTTTGTTACATGGCAAAGCTTAAATAGACAGATTTTTAACTCTAGTTTGCCACACTCCGGTTTAATAAACTCTTGAAGTGTCTCTTTGTGTGTAGTTTATTTTTTTCAAATATTTTGTTACGAATTCAGTTTAATCCAAATTATTTTCTAGACCTACTATTATCATATAAACATGATGTTTGGACTCTATATTTTTAATTCTTACATTAATAGTGCAATAGTGTATGTTTTGTATGTTTTATTGAATACATTATACGATCTCAATCTTTTATACAATTTCAAAATTTCTATTAACTTATTCCGCTGTATACCCTATACACAATTATTTTCTTTACGGAAAGAATCGAGAAATAAACGTTTGACAAACACACGTGAATTTTTCCAAAATGAATTTTTCTATCCTTAGGAAAAAAACCGAAAAAATCCGCGGAAAAACTGGAAAAATTGAATTTTTTCCGATCCTTTAAAACTATAAAATTAACATTTAGAATATTTTTTAATTAACACATTTTATTTATTTATCTTAAAATTTACGTTTTAAAATATATTATTTTAATGTAAATTGTTCACTTACACACAAACTGTATTATTTTAACAATTAAGAAATATTAAATGTCGATTTAACACAAAAATGTTTAACTAACACAATCACATTATGTTAAATTAATATTCTGACATGTTAAAAATTCGACACAAAGACTTTCATAAGAATTAATTTTAAGACGTATAAATAAAATGTTTTTTACTGTATATACCAAAGTAAAATTAAAAAGGACAGTAAGATTAAATTACTTCATTTAACGATTATCCAAGTTTAAATATACACACAAAAAGCCGTTTGTAATAATGATATGTTATTATTGCGTTGCTTCGCGTGAAATACAAAGTATAATGGCATTTAACCATGGTTGCACGTACAGAGTGCACCGGACGCGAAACGCATATCGGAAACAGACGTAATTGCCATAATGAATCCCCGACGACAAAAGCGGTGCTCGGGTTTCAACGAAATTTCATCGCAATCCACATGGCAGATAGCGATCATATGAAACGACACGCACGTTTGTTTCGTCGTTGGAAAATCGGTCCGGGGACCGTGACAACGGCGATCGCGTGCTCGACGATAGCGATCAGTCTTTTGTTTCCATTCATCCCTCTTGGCACCTCGATGGGCGCACCCTTGGCAAGATATCGGCCCTCGTCCTTCACGATCCCGCCGGCCAGCCGGCTAGCGAGGTATGCTAATCGAGAAACGATTCTCATTTGCTTAATCGCTGACCGAAACACTGCGCACTTTCGATTCCCCTTCGATGGACCTGCCTCACATCCGCAAAGGATACGAGGGTGGTAAGAGATCCGCGTGCAATGGAATGTTTATAATTTATATTAGCTCGAGAAGACCAAAGTGAAGTGGGTTTTATAGGAAACGAGTCTTGTAATGTTGTGAATATAAATAAATATATGAAAAGAATGATTTTGCTGAAGTATTTAAAAATCTAATTACAGATTTGAAAATAATTTTATCGCTTTGTCAAAGTAATTATATAGGATGTTCAAGCAATAAGCAATGCTGTAAGGAGCATTTTTTTTACATTTTAACAACCAGCTTGAGCAACCTACATAATTATTTTTATAGTCTAACAAAATTATTTTCAAATCTTACTAAATTTTTAGATACTTTAGCAAAACCGTTCTTTCCACGTGTTTTAAACAAAAGTAAGAAAGTATAAAATAGAAGATGAAAAGTGAGATGCCATGCGATAAGATCACCATTTACGGAAATTCTCTCAGAAATCCTAGATTAAAACATTTGCGTTTTAGCGATAAATTGATCTGCCTGAAAGTTGACGGTCCATGACTTGCCCGGAATGAGTTAGGTCCATTAAGATTATAGATTCAACGATAAACTTAAGAAACGTTCGCCTGCTGTTGGAACGTATGTTGTCACCAGTTGCTTAATTGCCGCGCGACGGAAGTGCATAAGAATTTATTTTCGCTGGATGCGCAAACGTGACGACATTTGGGCGACGAGCGTTCCTTCGAACGAATTTACAATCGTGGGAGCCGCCAATGAAATGTCGGTTCGTTTACGTGAGAATTGTCAGTGATCACTTTAAAGTAGCAAACCAAGAATTTCCAAGAGTTTGCAATTCCAACTGCAGTCGTCATAAAAGACCCGAGAACACTTCGAACCTTATAGACGTCTTTGCGACGTGTTTTGTAAATTTGTTGCTCGGGAAATCGTACTTTACTCGCAAAAGAACCTTTACCTTGGAGAAAACCTCGCACGGAAAGCTTCACGAATGACACGTCTTGCGATCGTTCAGACATTCAGCCGACGCAGTCTATCGACTCGTCTACCGCGTAGCGAAATTTGTGATATTTCGAGGATGCCGACCTCGCAGAATCTGCGGGACACCTCCTTCCAAGAAGGTAGCTCGAGATTCTTGTTTGGTAGGACCCGTTCTCGTCCGGGTCGCGCCGATGTGTCCGGCGTGTCTAGTGTTTCCCTCGCGAACAGACACGGCGCAGATTAGATCTTAGCCACTACTATATAAGTCTCTCATATTACATGCGGCGTCGGTTTTATTTGGGAGCAGGACACACCGGAGTTTGCGTGCCGCTGTGTCGGCTCCCGTTTTACCATTCGACCATCCCTCCCATCGCTCTCTCTTCTTGTTTCCTTCCATGGTTTACCTGCTTCGTTCTTTGGAGACGTCGTGTTAGCTGCTTTTAACTCTCTTCTTTTCTCTTTCTCTCTCTTAATCGTTATAATCATTATGATTATTGCGCGATTATCATTATGACCACGTGCAGCTGTGACGCGTACTCGAAATGAAGCCGTCGTAAGGACCCGGTCCCGACGACCTTATCTGCTAATCTTAATTTTCCAGGTTCCCCGCCGAGGTTCTCGGGTAGATATAATGTTACCGGCGCGTCTTCTCGAGTGTGACTCGATTGCAAACGTCCCTGCTAGGACAGCGAACCACGTCATCGAGAACGTCGTCGGGGGATTTAATCTTATCCGGATACTTAGGAGTAGACGATGAGATTGTAGAGCCGAGAACGAGCGGCGCGATTATTGAACATTTCGCTTGTGCCTTATACGCAGTTTAAAAAAAGACTGGTGTGTTATATGTATATATTAAATTATTCAAAATTGATATCATTTCAATGTTATTTTTATTTTATGATGTTCAAATAAATTTTTACTAAGGCGGAAATAATGATTTCTCACACACTGCTAAAATAATTTTTTTTAATTTATCTTCCGCCCGAATGGATAAAGTAAAAAAGATCGTCGTAATATCGTCATAAATCAGGAAAGAACGATTGTTGAAGTGTCTAAAAATTTGGCTAAATACAGATCTAAAAATAATTTTTTTTTGAATTATTAAAATAATTATAAGATGCTCAAGCATGATGAGTAATGTTGTAAAAGGTTTTGTTATTCTAGTAATCAGCTTGAGCGTCCTAATAATCTACAGAATTATTTTTATTTAAATATTATAAAATTAATGTCAGATCTGTGTCTATAAGAAGAGAACGGTTTTGCTGAAATAGTTCTATCTAAAAATTTAGCTAGATACAAATTTGAATCTGAAATAACATTGTTGGACTATAAAAATAATTATGTAGGATACTCTGATTGTAGAATGTCAAAACTTTGCTGCATTGTCCTCATGCTCAAGTTTCTCATAGTTAGATACTTAAAAACAATAATTCTTCAGCGCATTAATTGAATTTAATGTAAAAATCTGATCTTAAATAAGTCACAAGAAAACCTTATTGAATAAAATCTTATTCTATTGAATTAATATAATATAATAATACATAAAATTATAACGTATTAAAAGACTATCAAGACAGGTCGATCATTGATCACAAGGAAGAAGTAAAATACATTTAGATAAAAAATTCAAATGCCATAATACACATACGAGGAGAAGGGAAGGGAGGGTGAGTTTCGCTCGTTTCCTGTCCGCGCAAGTAGAAACAATAATAATAACAATGGGATCTACGTAGGGTGGCCCTCGAGATAGTTTATTAGCGCTCACGAGACAATGGAGGTCGGGACCCGAAAAGAAGAAGAGGAAGATGAAGAAGAAAAACGAGGAAGGATAAAAGAGATGAGGGTAAGATCCAACAGCGGCAGCACGAGCGGCAGTGAGAGAGGAAGAAGAGGACGAATAAGAATAAGACGACCATGAGGAAGAGTCGGACGTAGGGAAGGCTTGGTCCGTATTTAAGTATGCGCGCCCGCCGCCTTCAAATTTATGCACGGCGACAAATATTTCAAAATCATTCCCTCCGCCCTTCGCTCTCCCTTGCACCCTTCGTCTCGAACTGTTTTGGCGGCGTAGAAAGGAGGACAGTCTCCCGCGGAAGAGCCACGATAATAACGCGGTGGAAAGGTCTTCAAGAAAACGACAAAAAGAAAGAGAGAAAAACGGGTTGTGCGAGGACACATCGAGCGAACAAAGCGCAGCCGGGAGCTGAAATATATATTCGAAAATTTAAATTGTCTATTAGAAACGATAGGCCCCGCGCGACGACACGTATACGCGTCGATATGGGGGAGGTTGAGGGAAGCAGACCTAAAGAGGAAGATGGAGAAGAGGTAGAATCTTTTCTCGGGGCTACTCAAGGTAGGTAGATTCCGACGAGAGATAAAAGCGTGAGGAGAGAAGTATATACGAATTATAAACGAAATGATGGTAGGCAATGATTCTCTCTTTCTCTCTCAGCGCGCGGTCCCCTGTATGCGGCTACGTGTCCTACACGTATGCGTGTGTGCAACGATTGGACAGGTCGGCAGGATCCTTCGAAGGCCCAGCTGGAGATCCTCTCCATGGTCCTTTCCACGCGCTGCTCTGGTATTTAGGAGCTCACCGAGGACCGCACTCTCGAGGATGCGCTAAGTGGCGACAGGATTTACAGAGCCGCAAGGAGACCCCGGTGGAAGTATATATATATATATATATATATATATATATATATATATACACACATAGAATTTAAAAATTTAGCTAGACAAAATCCGAAAATAATTTTGTTAATATCTGTTAATATTAATCTTTTAAGATCTCATCTTGTATGTATTTATGTAAGTGTTAATTTTATAACACTCATTTCTGTATGTGAATATTGAATTTTTAATTAATTAATTCATTTACTTTATTTACTAGTGGCTGTTATAGTATAAAATTTACAGTTATCAAAGAATTGTAACATCATGAACTTCAGTTATTTTAACATGACAGTTTAATTATATCATTTTAAATACTTGAATGATATGCGGGCTGCAATGAGCAAAAGATTCAATAAAGTACAAGTTCAATTAAGTACCATTTTAAATAAGCATTGAAGGAGATCTATACTGAGATCGAAACGTATGCGATTTATATGTATTTGTACTTTTTATGTAATTATTGGTGAATATACATAACAATTTATTCATCGTTAACTGCGTTAGATCACGTAGGCTTTTACTTTAATTTTGTTAAACCATCAAAATAGTTACACAGAACGTACAAACTGGTTGCTAGAATGTTAAAACATTTGGCAAAACATGATCCATTATGTTTAAGCTTCTTAAACTTAAATTCATAATTATTTTGATGGTCCAACAAAATTATTTTGTCTCAATTGTCAAAATTGTTTTGTGTGTCTAATTTGTAAGATTAATGCACTTTGATTACTGCGCCGTAATCTCGTTATCATTAGCCTTGTTTCCTTTTATTGACTTTATTGTCAATAATAATTTGAAATGATTCTAGATTCTTCTTCTTGCTTCTATTATAGGTCAAAGCCAATTCCTAACCTTACATTCTTATATAAATAAATACTTATACAACATGTGATAAATATATCTTCTTTTACATCATGTTTGTAATAAATGTAAAAATAATTATACGAAAATTTTAACGTTAATAATAATAAAATAATATAAAAAAGCATAAAAGCTTTCTTCCTTGTTTTCGTTGCAATTAATTTCATAAATTATTTGACATGGTTACAATCTTTGCATCTACTAAATGTGATATTTAAATCATCCATTGACCGATGTGAATGATTGCAATCGCAATGGGATTAGAGAATGTTGCACAATCCTAGTATCGCGTAGCAACGTTTCGAGAAAAAAATGTCAAGGTCGCGCAGAGCATTCCTGAATCTGGATCACTCATTTATATTACGAAGAGCCACTAACAACGATTGCGGCAACTGTATTTCTTGATTCTACTTGCAAGAAACCGCCGATGGAATGATATAAACTGTCGTTGATTGTACGCTATAACTTTTTACTGTACCGACCACAGCATAATGTACGGTGTAAGTATAATGAAGAAACATGAAGAAAGAATTACTGATTAACGTAAAATATTGCTCGCATACCGGCGCTACGAGTGTATAGAAAGATTCACATCTTTGAAAAAACAAACTTAACCTTTATATAAGGTCTCACTGGCTACGTTTACACCGTGCGTTTAGTCCGTGACCTATACAATAGATGTCTTGTTTAACCTACAGGATAAACAAGAACATCTATTGTATAGGCCGCGGCCTAAATGCACGGTGTAAACGTAGCCACTGACATTGTTTTGTAAAAGTTTGATAAATTTAAAGACTTCAAAATAAAAAATTGTCAATTAATATCTTGACAATTGATCTACGAATAATACAGGCTGACGAAGTTTGTGTGAGTGACAAAATTTTGTATGTTTATTAAATTATTATTCAAGTAGATGATATTATTTTGATGGTAAAATGACGACAAGTAGTATCAGCTTGCTATCTGCGTAATAATAATGTATATTTAAAAAAACAAACTCTGAAGTGTTAATTACATCTTATTAAATGTCAAAAAAGATTCTTTATCAAAAAATTTTCGTCGATTCGCTCTATTGTTTGTTTGGGAGAATTCGTTGGTGGAAAGAGATCATTGTTAATATGTTTCCAAAGCGCCTTAAAACTTGTAAAAAAATCGCTATTTTGAAAGTTAATTAGTATTTAATAAAATATAATTAACGTCCAAATTTTTTTTGTAAATATAGTAATAAATTTCATAAATATAAAATTTTGCCACACTTTTTTGCACTCTGTATCCATAATATAATTAGAAAAGAAATTTTAATATAACATTTTATTAAGTAATTCTTGTTAGAATATTCAAATTGAAAATCATGTAATCATCATACAATTATCATAAAGAGACGCTAAAATACATTGAGAAAAATATCTAGTTGAAAATGGATGAATCGAAAGATTCTGATTATCTCAACTAGATAGATTTAATCAGAAAATTCTGATTCGTCCATTTTTCAACCAGAATTCCAATTAATTCAACTAGACATTTTCTTCAATGTGGAATCGCTAATAAAACTTCATCATTTTATTGGAAGCTCGTAGTGTAAAGAAAATTAATACAGTTATTCCAGAATCATATTGATGGAGAAATTGTATTCACGTATGTACATTCGCATCGCCATTATTGGTCTTCAGCGATGGTCGCACTTGAACGCACTTGCGCCATTTACATCGAGCAACAGCGGAAATAATCGACAATCGCGAGTATGGCGGCGCTCGTCCGGTCCGGTTGTTCCGCGCATATCGACCAGGGTTTCGGGACTTAATTTCCAGCGGTGGCCGGAGATATTAAAGCGGACAGTGTGTGACGTCGTATGTATGCAAATCCCGCCGTTTTCCCCCATTCCATTTGAAAAGGGGACGGATGTGAAAGGAGGGAAAGGAGGAGGAAGAGGAGGAGGAAGAGGAAGAGGAGTAGGAGGAGGAGAGGAGACTCCGCTTCCGTCTGGAGTAACGCTGGAGCTTCGGCAATCGCGGATAACGGACGCGCGCACGCATGCACGCACGTGTGTGCACGCAGCCGCGTGCGAAAGTCACGCACACGCGCGACTCGCGACGAGATATATAGATCATGTATATTGATGGCGCGACGCGAGCGTTCGATTCTTGTGCTCTCTAAATATTCCACATCCCCGTCCCCCGCGTCTCTCGCGCAGCGCGAGACGCCATGCCATGGTGTACACGTATTTCCATATGCACGCATTTGCGAACATGCGACTATGAAGCGATCCGTTATCGCGACGGGGTTATTGGACGTTTTTTCAACGATACATCAGTTGTCTCAAGCGAATCGTGATGATTTCTCATTACGGAAAAATAATAAACATTGTTCGACAAGATTACTTATTGTCCCTGTGAGGATAACTTTGTAGTAGAGGATAACATGATAGAAGAAGACGTGAAGACAATTTAAGAAAAAATGATTTGTGAATAAAATTTTCATGTCTCATAAGAGATTTGTGTATCTATTGATTATACTATCTTATGAGCTAGAATTATTTTGAAATTATTTTTTATAATGTAAAGGTTAAATGATCATGAAATATAAAATAATTACGACAGTATTCTGTACAAAATCTGTGAAATTGCAATTTACGTTTATGCTTAAAAAAGAACGAACATGCATGTGAGTATGATACCTTATATATATAATGCTTTCCTTTCTCGTCTGCTGGAATTACGTACGTATGCAACTTTGTACGATCTTGTTACGGTAGCAGGAACGATCTTACGTCAAAGAAAGAAATTCTGCAGTTAAGGGTTGAAGAAATTCTTTAGAGTCAAACTTATCGTAGCTACTTTTCCTTAACAGAACTCTGCTACTGCAACCATTCGCTTACACGTGTGTATTTCTCGTTATTTTCGTTTTAAAGATCGTACGGTATAAAGAATGTGATAAGAATCTCTAAAGAGAAAGGGAAGAAAATGAATACGATGTAAAGTCTATAATTTTTATAGGATAGATTTTGAATTGATATAATACTATTAGACAAAAAAATCACTTTTTTCCTCTCCAAAGTGCAATATATAGTGCTATATATTCATAACCCAAAAATTTTTCGCGTAGAATACGATGTCATTAATAGAATTTGCGTCAGAATTTTTGATAAATTGAAGCGTAATAGTAGATTAGGATAGTATTTTATTCTACTTCAATTTACTCAAAATCCTGACATTTGCTACGCAACTACCAACAACATTCAGTGTTCAGTGCGAAATAATCTTCGTAATATGATATTTTGGGAAGAAATTGGTTGAACAATGTAACCATAAGATGATCACAGAGCGATCGATTAAAACATATTCACACGCAGCTACAATTAAAAAAAATTTATTTGCAAATCAGTGTTATGGTTTGAAGCAATAGTCAGAACGATGGATTGCGCGTGTCTTTTAAAATCGAATCTCGGCCACGTCACTGGTGGACATCGGATAAGTAAAGGGATGACAGGTAGCGAGTGTAACCGTGTAAGGAGTTGGTCAGCATCGAAGAGGGATGATCCTTGACGTATATAGCGGTGGGACGTGATTTGCGGCTCGGGACACCCGAGTGCCGGATTTGAATTTATCTTATCCCGCTCCGCTCCCTTCACCTACTCCCTCGATTCATCCATCCCCTGCTACCCTCCTTGGATCAAGTCGCGGTTGTCCGGCCGGACACTCGTATGAACTTCGAAATCTCGTTTAAGAGCTGCACACTTATGCGCGGACTTACACGGTGATTCATAAAGAAGACCACGACGAGGATTACCGTCTGTATGCAGATTATCCCGTTCCCCGTGAAAATTGCGGACCTTCTCTTAGAATTTTTCACGACTGACGTTATCACAGCGTTCAACTGAGGCGAAAGCGAGGGGAGAATAAATCGAAGAAGCTAGCGAAATTTAACGTGCCTAAGAATTGTCTGAATCGCAAATTAATCGCTGTCATTTATAATGCTCAATGTTATCGCATTACTATATCTCGTGTGAAACTTTAAGGGAATATTTCTAAAATTCTGTTGTTGCATTCTTGTTCAGTATGGGTTAATTACGCTGAACTATTCACGAAAATTATTCTACACGCCCGGTTTGCAACGAAACGGGATAACGAAATCACATGATTGCACAATAGAGTCGAACTGTGCGAAATCATGCACGATCGCAGCGCGTATTCGCCATTATATCCGAAACAAGCGGCTAACGACCCACCGTTGGACGTCGATTGGCCGAATTAGGCGCGATATGCGCGCGCCCGCGTAGTCGAGCATGACCCGCGGGGATGATAATTAACCTCGTATGAATGAGGTTTAATTGGCCTGGCAAATCGGCCCCTTTCGGAAAGTCTCGCCGGAAGCTCCTGGAGTTATCGCGCCCTTTGACTCAACGAGACAAAATGATCAAAGCAGGGCCGGGTTAGAATTGCTTTTATTATAGTTACTGTATTGCAACTCGATAAATTATTGATGTAAATATGTAAACAAATTTAAATCAATTCTTTAAGTTAAATAGCATTTTGTCACTTCCGAGTGTTTCAAAATGTATTATTTTAATATAAAATATAAGGCTAAAAAAACAACCATATCAATTTACTACTGTGATCGAATTACTTAGTTTCGAAGTAAACAATATTCATATTAAAAACGTATGCATTTATAATAGTAAATGATAAACTAAATTTGAATCAAATTAATACAATTCTTAAGTTAAATTATTTTACTTCATTATTGTTAGGGATGCAACGGATATCTGGAAAGTATCCGGTATCCGGTATTATCCGGCACTTTTTTACTATCCGACCGGATAGTCGAGTATCATTAGTATCCGGGAATATATCCGGTTGACATTTGATATCATTAAATTGTTGATTTTTTATTATAACAAGTGTTCTAAAAATAAGTATGCATCTGACATATAGAAATGAAGAATAGTATTTCTATAATTAAAAATCAAATTGGATATATTAACTGGGTACAATAATCAAAATTATAAATTTAACGATATAATATGATGAAATTTCAATAAGTGGTATCAAGAATTATTTTCTAGTGATAAATTAATTATAAACAAATAAATTTATTTTTTTGATACAAAACAAATTTTATATGTAAGATAGTATTTCAAATTAAGACAGTATTTCTCACAATACAAAAGAAATAAGCAAAGTATTTTACACAAAAGGATTTATTGCTTTCATTTATAAATAGTGCTGATTTATTTAATTTATACATTTTTTGTGCGAAAGTCTTTAGATAGTTTAGATAATTGAGAAAAAATCTTTAATGTGTGTGTTACGATTAATAGTCCAAGTTTGCTGAAGTTCGGCGGCCCTGAAACAGATCGAGTATAAAGGACCTACTTCTCCATCTCTAGCAGTCTCACTTGGATATTATTAGCATTGTTAACCAACTAACTTAGGCAATACTACCCTCTGATGTGTGAGACTCGACCCTGGATTCCAGATCATGATATTCCTCAACCCTTTCGAGCCCGCAGGCCATTCTCACTCCGCGCTCCCCCTAATTGGCGTACTAACGTAATGGTGATCCTACCAAGTGATCACAGAACCCTCTTCTCTGCTATATCTTTCAACCCTTCCGCGATTGACGGGACTCTCTTTTGAAATTGCTTCGATTACTCTTTTTATAGGTGATTTTGATCTCGACAATATTCCTCACTCAAACTTAAAGTAGGATGATAATATCAGAATGTATGTTATTATTTTACGAACGTTTCTATCTTATATTTTTCTAACTTTTTGTAATTCTGATAAAAAAACTAAACGTTTAAATTAGATCAAGTTTTGCATTATTAACGTTGTTGCCTCTATTAATATTTTACTTCGTAAAGTAATTTTCATTAATACAGGCTTGAAAATTATAATAAATTACATGTTTTAAACCGCGGTTTATTTAGATTTTTCTCATCGCGTTTTTTCATCGATACCAACAGGAAAACAGAATGAATTCTGATGTTTCCGGGGAACACAAACACCGTCGTGGACGAAGACCGTTGTGGTGGTGAGTTGGTGGGGATCAAGCAGAGGGGGTCGAGGGGAGGAAAATCGTAGAGACGAAAGTCGTTGGAAAGGACGAAAGCACGAGGCTAGCATGACGAGTCTCGGGTTGACGTTTCATTCCCGGCCAACTCCCGCACTATGCATACTAACTAGCCTTCGCTGTGTTAGCTATATTCTATATCTAACTCCTCCCCCTTTCTTCTGTTGCCTCGCCTACAGCTTGTTCCTTTTCCCATTGCATCCCTCCTTACACGTACCATTGCTCGGCTTCTTCGAGAATGAAAAGGAAGAAAAGACGCGAAAGACTGGTGTCCGAGAGATCGAACAACCCTCGATTAGTTGGACCAAGGGGATGCTGGACACTAGCTAGTTCTCACTTTTGCCAACAGATGTAGCCAACTGTTACTCGGCGCTCTTTTATTTTAATTAGGATTATTCTTTATAAGTATTACAAAGATTTCGCGCAATGCTTGCTTATTAGTATATTCAATTAGTATCATTTCGTACACAAAGAAATATATAAAACATTTAACAAAAACGTTAACTTCAGTCTTATTAAATCTTACAATATTTGATTGTATCGCCATTTATATATTTATATATTTATTTTTTACTAACAATAAACAGAGAAAGAAGGAGATAGAAAGAGAGATAAAATTTATATTTGCTGATTTAATTTTTATTAAAAAAATAAAAGAAGCAAGTAATGAGAGATACAATTTTCTAGCATGATAAAGATTCTAAGGAACATCTCTCTTTCAATATAAATTGATTTTTAATTTCAGCAAATTTTAGTGAAATATTAAAATAATCGTTGCGCATGTAAAAAGATGCAAGCGCAGATTAAATGTGTACGAATTCTGAGGAATGTATTTTTGTCGAGAGAAAGTATTAGCTTTCAAAGTAATTGCAAGCTAAATCCCCGTTCCCTTTTCGCGACGGTTTCTTAACGACGAAGATATATCGCGAGTCTTTCCTCGTGCCAGCATCGCAGGGACTCCGGAGTTGACATGTCCTTGCGGAAATACGTGGAGAGACCCACGTAAGTCTGATTAGACTTACAAATCGCAGACGTATCGCGCACAAGGACAACGCGTACCTCGCCGAGCAATTACTCGCGCACCGCTTGAAAGAGACGGACGTAGTAGGCGCGCATAGAGAACCAGGGCAGGAGGCTCGGGGATTGAGAGAATTCCTCGCTCGATTTCATGTAAGGGCACACACGTAAGGATCGCGCATATATAAAGCACGTAAATCTCAGCATAACGGAGGTAGTCACGGAATCGCGAACGAGCCGGCCGCCTAAAGTCCTATTTTTAAACGGTTCCTTTTCCATTACCCCTGGCAACTATCTCCGATGACGGATCTAACCATTATTTTGGTCTAGTCTTGTTTTTAACCCGCCCTCCCTTCATCGGGCCGTCGCCTTCCCGCCAGACTGCCTTCATCCAGGTCTTTCCTGACGGAGGGAGCGGGGATAGGTGGATTTTATTTGCTTTTATTCCGACGTAATTGTTGGGGCCAGTCACCACTATCGCCATTGCCTAGCGATGCCTAACCATCCAATTCGCGAATGTTTCTCTGCCACGCGACCCTTTTATAGGATCTAGTTTTACTATCTACCACGACGGGCCTCGTCCTGCGACCACCGAAAGGATATCCTCTACACGTGCTTCCACGCGAGCGGCCAAACGGGCGCGAATCGTTCTGAGATTGACGAGTCCCGTTTACTCATGGCGTGCGAAAATTATCGTTGGTTATACCAAAACGCCACGTACACGAAAGAGTGAATTTTTGTACGCCCTAATAATCATATATCATTATTAGAACCTACACTGAAAAAAATTTTGTTCATTTTTGGTCCAATGAATGATCGTTAATCAATGTCCGACTTAATGTCCGACTTAATGTAGTTAATTCATTGATACAATAACTGGATTCATTTATACAACTATATATTTATTCTTGCAATGAATTCTAGGAATAGTTTTATAATCTAAATCATTATGAGAATTCATTGGACCAATTTTCATTATTTTTTCATAATTCAATGAATATCTTATTGTATTTACGTACAGTTTTGGTTCAGTGTATGTGTTAAAAAACAATAATTGATTTATGATCAATAATTGAATCATAAGAAACAGAATTTAGACAGAGAATATCTTATTGTTAAACAACTTTCAGTTTGTTCAATTAAATACCGATGATGTAACAAATATTAAATATTGGCTCTCAAAATCATTTGGTAAACCGTATTTCTTAAGATTCTTCTAAATTTAGCAAAAACTATGAATATATTATTTTATAATTTATCTATTCGTTAATTTATATATTAAACTGTTCGTATCAAAACGAGATTGGAAATTCGATATAACATGAACTCAATTTGAATAATAGTTGACGAGATTGCCAGTCTATATTTCAAGAAATTTACTGATGCACTCAATTCTTATGTATCTTAGCGTTGACTTGCTTACTTTAAGTTATCTGACTGCGACAATTTCTCTAATCTATTCGTGACATGCTATTGCTTTTTGTTAATTACTGAAGATGACTCAAAAGAGTAGAGTCGTAACGTTTAATTAATTTGTCATGAAACAAAGCATTTGAATTCATACATGAACATCTAGTATCAGCAGATTGGCATTTGTAGCTTTGCAATTTATATTCTCTAGAGCTCTTTATTATTTTTTTGTAAATTTATATACCATTGAAAAACAAGAAGTAACTTAAATTGCTTTATCATTAACGCTTTAGACACGCTCACATTTCTCGCTTCGCTTTTCTCGCGCTATTTTACCCTGCATGACAGATTACACTCGACGCGCATCTGTCTTACATGTAATCCGAATTAGAGGCGTGAGAGCCTAGTACGCCCAGTGGCGCGAACAAAATGCACGAATGCAAATTTCGGACCGCGCGATTTCCCTCAACAAGAAGTGTCGAGCGGACGAAGGGGAAAGCAACAGCGAGAACGGAAGGAGGGCAGGACTTCGGTTAGGAGAGAGAGAGAGAGAGAGAGAGAGAGAGAGAGAGAGAGAGAGAGAGAGAGAAACTGGCGGGACGCAGCGAGTTTAATTATCGGGTTAAACGTAGCGAACGCTGATTTTGATGAGAGTTCCGGATTCGAATGCCCTCTCCAGTACGTGACTGTCACCCTGGCGAGCCAGTTAACTAACTAACAGTCCGGGACAGTTAGCAAGTACCAGCCAGGAGCCGATCCGTGGGGGAGATACGGCACGTATAAACCTCCCCCTGTCCCACCAGAAGTCCACCCCCGCACTTCGCGCGATGACATTGTTCGCACTCGGATTCATATTCAAATTGGCTGAGACCCGGGCGCGATTGTGATTATTGCGATTATTACTACCGTCGATGCGCCGACGATGTTACGGAAAGGGGTGAAACGCGAAAGGGCGCTCGAGTTACACGCCCGTAATATTCGTCACGCCGTTAATCCTTTCGTTCCAATTCTCTACACGGTGTCCCGTTCTGCAATTGCGTCGCACGATCTCGATACGAAAGCACGATTTTTTTCTTTCTTTCGCATATTGAAGCATCAAAAAGAAATCTGTTCTTAATTAACTATACCTACAGAACGCTACATTTTTTTATGTTCTGCACTGAAAAAAAATTTACAGATTTTAAATAAATTTTTACTCTAATAGTACTAATGAAATATTTATTTATAGTAAATAAATATTTATTCAAAATAAAACAGTTATGTTTAAATCAAATAAATATATGTTTACATTTAGTAAATATTTCGTTAGTACCATTGGAATAAATATTTATTTAAAATCTGCAAATTTTTTTGTGTGTAATCAAGACATTCGGAAAAATACGAAATAATTAATATTTAGACAAACAAAATTATTACACGTATTAAATAATGATAAAAAATTATTTATATCATGTATTATAAAATAAATATTAAATAATTTAACAATATTATTACACCATATTATACCTACTTCTTTTCAAGTACAAAATTCGTGATACTATAGAAATGTTATAAAAATATATTGTTCATTATTAATATCCCTCCAGCATCGCCACGAAATTTTCGATCATAGTTTACACTTTGGGCCGTTGAAGAAAATAACATATCTAATATATATTTTATGGTTCTAGGTTACATAAAAATTTGAAAAAATTCTTGTACACTTGTGAAACTTTTAACAATAAGTTTTTATTATAAAAAAAACTGAACTGTATTTTATTTATTTTTTACATATTGAAATCTGAATAAGAATTTTGAAAAAATGTCGATTGTGTCTTAAAAGACACAAAGTGGTTCTGGAGGGTTAAAATAGATTTACTTTCCATATTGAAAAATAAGAAAATGACTTTTTTATAAATGTTTTATCTGCAATTACTGATTACTAAAGGAATCGTGTACACATTATGAGGGGATAAGGATAGCAAGAAATGAGAAACTTGTAAGTTATTAAGCGTCAGCGAAAAAAATGTTGAACAGTTTAACGCGCGTCCGTAAACCACGGAAGAGAATTAGCCGCGAGAAAGACGGCAGAGCCGCGGTAACCGCAAACGTAATCAGCGGTGAAAAATGCGGCATCTAATGAGAACCTACGCGAGAGAAAGAGGGAAACGGTAAAGGAGCGAGGGATCGTTGGAAATAATAATAACAATAAACACAGGGTAGATCGCGGGGACGAAGGATTAATGTAGCGCGAATCGTCCCAATTAAAAATCCAATTAAAGAAACTGCCGGTCGCTACGTTAAAATTTAAACGAGATGGAGAGGCAAGTCAACGAATCAAAATCACTTCCACCCGATAAAGTACGCATTCATTTGTTAATGGTTTTCTCACTGTTAAAATTCTACCATTCCTTCGCCTTGTTTCTTCTCATCTCTTTCTCACTCTCTCTTACTTTCTCCCTCCTTTTTCTCGTCGTTAATTCTTCATGTTCAGGCGTTAGTTTTATGGCTCGTCATTTTTTTAAGTGCAAATGAGTTTCCGTCGCTACCTCGAGTCCTAACGCCCCGAGGATCTTTCCTTTATTTCTTTAATTTAAAAACGGAACGACTACACGAGGGATAGCTTTCTGGATTAAAAACTCCACGGCTACAGAACCTTGCTACCTTTTCGCCATCAACCCTCGTTTTCTTACCCTCACTTTTGACGACACAACCTTCTTCGCATAAAAGCAACAAGGAGAAAGGGGGGAATTATATTTCCGGATTAATTACGAACTCAACCATAACTCTTGGATTGACGTATTATTTTCGAAGTATAGACTCGTATTTAATGTATTTCTGTAATCGATATTCTTGTTGACCAAAATTATTTTTTTAGCACTATTGCTCTTTTACTTCAAAAGATACAATTCAAAGAATTAAAATTTTCAAAAAAAGAAGGAAAATTATTTTTCAACTTGATAGATAATTAATGACTAATCAAATAATCGAAAAAAAAAGAATATATTCAAATTTTCGCTTTACCGCTCTTTTTAAATTACGATTTTGACGAATTTTTATGAAGTTAGTTAACTTTTAATAATTGATTCGGTATGTTAATGTTCAGCTAACTCATTAATGATAATAATTAGAAAATTACGTTTTTTAAATTGTGTCATTTTTGAAGTAAGAGAATGATATGTCCAAGTAACAATTTGGCTTTAAGGAAATATAAAGGAATATTCTGATATACACAAATCATTATAATAAGAAGTAAATTATGAAATGATTATCCCAAAATTATCTCGAAATTACTGTTATATTAAAGGGAACAAAAAACATTCTTATAAATATAAATTATTATTTAAGAGAGAATTTTATACGGTACTCTTCCTTGCGTGTGCGTACATAAGAAATTAATTGAAAGGAAAGCATTATGTCGATAATTTTCTTTCTATTCTCTGAGTTTTAATCTCGCAATAATTATTCACAATTCTCGAAGCAAAACTAGCAAATTAAATAGTTGCTACGACATGCATTTGGAGTCCTTTCTTTCTGCACGTTAACCACTCCGTGATTTGTCAATCAAAATCAACGACTCTTTAAGCCAGCAATTATATTAAAGTCCAATGAACTTGTACACGCTTCGGTGATGGCGGCTAACCGCGGTATCCCGAACAATAGTGGATGGAATTAAGTAGTAATTACCAAAATAACGAGTGTACCATAACGGATGTTTGCTGTGGTACCATCATTAAACACTATAATTGCCTGCATCCTGTGTACGTTTCCGTTATCCTTCCACTTCTAAGATATCGTTTCGAGTTTACAAGGTGAAAGAATCCCTTGCCAATTCTTACAAGTTGCCGGCTGGCTCGCCAATTTCCATCTTGATAAATATTACATTCGACAGCCGTTTGAATCTCGCACAATGCATTTTCGCACCTTTGTGAAATTGAGAATAGTAATGTAGCTAAAATATAATTGTAGATAGCATTTCTCGCAACACAAGACGTAAAATCACTGAAATTGCTCATATAAATTCAACAAAAACAAAAAATACATATTCATAATATTTTCTGTATTTACAGTCTGTTCTTATTTCAAAACCATTTTAATGTCATGAGATGATAATATTGCTCTATGATTGATTCATGACAGCTTATAAATTAACGATTGATTTATCTTAAGACTGATAGTTTTAAATGTAAACCTCACCTATAAATACTGGCCTTAGATGAACCACGCAGTTATAATTACTCAAAGATATTAATAGAAATAATATAATGAATAATTATCGTATTGCAAATGCATTCTTAAAAATCTGAGTGTGAACTTCATGTTGATGAAAATTATACATATAACACGGAAAGAACAGTTCAAGTTCAAAGTATCTAAAAATTTAGTAAGATCTAATTAAAATAATTTTGTTGGACCATCAAAATAATTATGTAGAACGCTTAAACATTGATAACAATATTGCAAAAAATTTTAACCGTCTAGCAACCAGTTTGAATATTCTAACGTAATTATTTTGATAGTTTAAATAAAATTATTTTCAGATCTGTATATCTAGCAAAATTTTTAAACATTTGCACTGAACCAAAACTGTACGTAAATACAATAAAATATTCATTGAATTATAAAAAAAATAATGAAAATTGGTCCAATGAATTCTCATAATGATTTAGATTATAAAACTATTTCTAGAATTCATTGCAAGAATGAATATATAGTTGTATAAATGAATCCAGTTGTTGTATCAATGAATTAACTACATTAAGTCGGACATTAAGTCGGACATTGATTAACGATCATTGGACCAAAAATGAACAAAATTTTTTTCAGTGTGAGTAAAACTATTCTTTCTAGACATTAATTCCCTTTTATACAGCACAGATCTTTCCAGCAATTAAAAATGTTGTAGCAATGCTGTTGCAAGCTTCTGTGCTGTATGCAAACGAAGTTAAATCAACACCAATGATGATTACGTCATTTTCACCAATATGAAAATCGCATTATTATTTTCAAGAATGTGACTTCGATAAAACGACGTACACAAATTTGTAATCACTTTCGTACTTTTATCCGTCTCCCTGCCGGCCGATACGGGCCGATACTTCAAGTGGCTACGCGCAAGAGGCACGTTCGTTATTAGACATTCCTCCGTTACACCGGCACATTCGACAGACGTCCTCCCTCTCGCACGCTGCCGGGTGTGTGGACGGTGTGTGCGCCTAATCGGGTGTGAACGCGCCTTTGTAGGGTGGCTCGCGCGGACGGCCTCGAGATATTGCAGGTTGTTTAATTTCGCGTGCTTTCTCGGCCGCCCCCTTTGTTTCGAACGGTTCAATTTAAATCGGACCCAAACGGTCGGTCGATCGTTTGTTCGCTCGTTTCTGACCGCACCGTATCCCGATGGGGGAGGGTTGAGGCGCCGATCCGTTATTAATTAGAGCGGCATCGGGCGGAAAAGAGCGGCTATCCCAGAAAAGAGCGTCCGGGTCCGATATCCGAGGTTCTCGGTTTCGGGAATCCCTCCCGGACACGATTCCGCAGAATTCGTTCGCCGAATTCGCGCGAAATTAATTGCCGACCCGACCGGGATATCGTTTGTTGCCAAACCGTTCGATACGTTTCTCGGGGAGAGGAGGGGAAGGGAGTGAAGGGATCACGTCCTTGTGTCGTGGTCCTTTGTTAGGTGAGGCTCTCCGATCGGAACGATTTGTCTACGATTCACAATTATTACAAAGTTTACTAGCGATTGTATTACTACAGCAAATATATGGAAAGAACGATTTTGCTCAAGTATCTAAAAATTTAACTATATAGATACAGATTTGAAAATAATTTTGTTGAATCATCAATTATATGTGAAACTCAAGCAATGATGCAAAAAATTCAAGACACCCTGTATAATTTTAAAAAGGCTGAATCAGGGCAACATATGTATACGAAAAGGAACAATTAAAAAAAGTGTCTCTGCCAAGTTTTAAAATTAATAATTCATAATTATGTGCATAATGCATTTACTTATAATCATCTTTAAACTTTGATTATACAGAAAAAGATAACGTTACACTTTAATAACTTTAATATACTGCAACTTTGTAATTATATCGAACATTTAAAATTATACAGGATTGTTTTATTCATTACTTTCGAAAAGAAGGTTAAATAATTCCCTAATGCTAATAATAGAACCGCTAAGATATCGAGGATTGTAATTAATTAGTCAGCGGCGAACGTTAAGGGTACACCGGAGGAAAAGGATCCGACCTGATGTCACAAGATTTCTTTGGAATGGTATCCTTCCGCGAAGCTTTGCGTAATTAATTCGAGGACAATAAACTTTCTCGATTGCGAGATCTCTCGGTATGCTGGTCGGCGTTTCCTTTAAGAGCTTTGAATAAACAAGATGCAGTGGAAGGCAAGTCCTCAGAAATACTAGAAGAGCTTATAAATATTGTCAGCAAGATTGAATTTTACGGAGAAGAATGTTGTGCATATAAAATTTAATATACTTTCATATGTTATTATTTTATCATTCACTATTGAAAAGATTTGCACAAGACATTAAAGTTTAAAATTCATGTTAACTTGTAGCAATTCCAAATTAATTTGAAGAATCACCTTACCCTTCTGGGGTAATTTAAAAATAAAGAAACATTAAATTTTTTGGCGAATCTCGAGGTGTGCAACTTAATATAACACGGCGAAAATAATCCGACGCCCAATAAGTTAACTTTATCGCATACATTGAGCATGTACGAGGCTGCATCTGCAGGAGTGATTTATCCTTAATGATAATACCGCACCTGGTTTCGAGCGATCAACGAGGAATGCGCATATAAGCCCATAAAGTCACGAGGCGGGCGAGTCAAAAACGCGCGATGCAGAAAAACTCGTCGGAGAACGGCAATGAAGAGGAAAAAGGGCTTATCGCTAATGAAGCGAAACGCCTTCTTCGCCATCGAGCACGGCCACTGTCTTGTAAGATGTCTCGGTACAGCGGCCGTCGTGTAACGAGTTTTGTAACGGCGAATCGAATCGAACCTGCTTGCATCAAAGGGCCCCGTAAAAATCGAAGACCTTCGTATTGACGGTAGCACGGTGCTCCCGCTGGTCGCGTTAATTGAACGCATTTACGACGAAATTGCAAGATTGATTTCGTTGCACCTTTCGCGGACCGGATTTCGAATTATTATAACTGCACGCGGCGGTTTGAGAAAGATGCGTACGATTTCGATACTCGGCCGAAATTCGAATTCTTTCTGAATATTTTTATTTTTTTCAATAACTCGTAATTGGTCAAGTTGATTAATTCTTGGATGTGAATTTGATCGCTTCTTTTACCACTCCATCACGATTCGACGTTATATACACAGTTGAAAAATTTGTGTCGAATTTAACAAATTTTTTGAGTTCTAAATATACTCTAATTTTAGTGTTAATTTATCACAAAATGAATAGGGGGTTAAGAAATAATACAAATGTTATGTAAAAATTTAACAGAAAATATAAAATTGGTAACAATTTGTAAAATCATATTTTTCAGTAAAATTAATTATATTTATAGATATTATTTGTAATACGTTACGTTAATATATATTTTATTCATTTATTTTTAGAATTCTCATTTTTAAATGCATTATTTTTATATTATTTGTTTACTTACTCATAAATTGTATTATTTCAGCACTGAAAATGTTAAATATATCAATTTAATAAAATTTTAACAATAATATAATCATCGTGTTAAATTAACACAAGAATATATTAAAAAATTTGACGAAAAAGATTTAAACTTGTTTTAGCACAAATACAAAATGTTTTCTATTCTATTAAGAATTATTTCTGATTGAAAATGAACGAATTAGAAGATTCTGATTTGTCATCAATTAGAATTCTGGTTATATATTTCAATTCGAATTATAATAGATTCAACCAGAAAATTCTGATTTATCCATTTTCAATCAGAATTTTCAATTAATGCAACCAGACGCTTTTTCCAGTGTATATGTATATCATTCTCCGTAACACTATACATATATATATTTCTTTAACTCAAGAGAACATAACACAATCCATCATATCGCCATGACATTCGAATTTCAAACAAACATTCAGTTTTTCAACTTTATGATAGTCTCGCTGCGCAGAAAAAAGAATATATGTATAAACTTTTAAAGCGAGTCTTTTATTCGTGAGACAAACGGGATGTCTCGACTCGCGCCGATGCCATTAAGGTGGATTAAGGCCGGCGTGGCTAATAAATAAAATATAATAAGAATAATAGTGGCAATTTCGCCGGCGGCGGCGGCCACCGGAGGAAGTCAGGTATTATAGTGCGGCGTAATGCAATCCGAGTATTTGAATACCTAATAGTTTTCAATGCATACATTAAGCCTTAAACGCCTATTACCCTGACGGCGTTGTCCTATAGCGTCTCGGGATGCTAATTTTAACCGAATTCGAGCCCACGTACAATATGTACACACAATACGTCTCTGCATTTCTTACGTGTGTGCGCGACGACGACGACGAGAAGGTCTTGTTAAATGAGAAAGGCTGCTCTCATCGTATATTGTGACGACGGAAGCCCTCGATAGTACCGCTTCTATGTGCTCGCGGATCTCCGATCTTTCGCGATTTCCTTCGCGTTTCGCGTTATTAATAAAATCCTTGTTACTTGAGGAAAAGTTACCGATTCTTTGGCGAGGAAGGAACGTGATTCTCTCGTCCTTTCTTTCTGAATAACGACTTTGTTTATTTTTCTCGCTATTTACTCGAGAAAACTCGTTTCACTATTCACGCTCCTTTTAGTTAACGTCCATTTCCTTATTAGCATGCGATCATTTATTCCGCGTAATGCCCGCGTCATTTACGGCAAAACTTCTGAGTATTCGGCTTAAACGCGAGGAACTTTAAGTGATCGCGGGGAGAACCGGAAATTAAGTCGGAAGATGCGGAAGAAGCCTGCGATTACGTGAACGAGAAGGAAAGAGGGACAGGAAGAGGGAGAAAAAGGGAGTATTGAAAGCGGAAGGACGAGTGAACTAATTTGCCGCATTTGAATCAGTCTGCAAAGACTGTGATCGCGCCTTCCGGCGCGAAAGGTGAATTCTAAGTCGTCGATATGAGTAGTGTAATCCTCTGTAATGAACCTCTCAAGATCGTCAGGGAGACGTTTCAAATATTTATCCGGGCGAAACGTCGTTCGCGTCCCGGCTCTTAATGGCAACCCGTCGTTTCTAATAGAGAGTTCCAGGACATTATTCGGAAACGTTAAGCTGTCGCAGCTGCACCGACCGGAGGCTGCTTTTAAAGAGCTCGGAATTCGTCGCCCGCGTCCGAGGAAGTTACCAACTACCCTTCACTATTCGCGTTATAATTTTAAGAAGGCGCACAGTTGCCGCACAGACCAGCATTACGTCGTTCGAGTATCTCAAGTGGATTATATCAAACAAAATTAATAATAACAATGATTTCATTGATAGAAAATTTTTTGGCATTTGCGACTATCTATATAATTGAATGGTAAAATAATTATGGTTAGGAGCTCGATTTTTATAATTATTACTGTTATAATGATAATAGTGATAATTATATTCATAGTTCCGCAAAAAAAATATATAATATACAATTAGCACCGAAAATGACTATAAATCATAGTCAAATTATAGTAATTGCAAAATTTTTTCTTCCATTGTAGAGATGATTTGCAGCGCAACAATACAAAACAGCTACATAGCATATTCATTAGCAACTCGACATGTAACTTGGATGATAATGATGTACGCAAGTATTATATATATGTGTTTAGAAATTCGCATTGGATATTTAGCTCCTTTTTTTCTCTTTTCCCCTCCAATTATTCCTCTCCGCAAGATTATAATTATCCACACAGCACAGTTCATCCCAGCAGTATTATAGCAACATTGCAACGTTCCGACAATATTACAAACTTTGCTGTCAGCTTCTGTGCTGTGTATAAACACAGTAGAAACCTCATAATTGAAATATTAATTACTTGTTTCACAAGTATTTCAAAAGTTTATATGTATATCCACAAATCTATCGTAAATTTATTACAGGCATCAAATTTATTTAAATATATTTTAAATACTAGTAAATTTAATACTTCAATTAAGATTATTAAATTAAAATAAACTCGATTTACTAATATAAAATCACTTCTTTAATAAAATTTTATAATGTTCTTTAAAAGATTATTCTAATATTATTCATTATTATTACAGTATATTATTAAAAAAAATTCTTATTTTGAGTACGTGATAGTGAGTTTTTCTCTCTAAAATTTGTAGTAAATATATTTTAAGACTATTATCAAGAAAATATTCTTTGTTCAAGATGAAAAAAGATAAAAACAGAGCACTTAAAAGAACAAAGTAAATTGAGTAATCATTTTGTTAGCAAAATGATATTTTAGTATAGTTCTACTAAAATATCATTTTGCTAACTAAATAATATTAACAGAATGATATCTTAGTAGTTGAACTACTAAAATATAATTCTGCTAACAAAATGATTACTCAGTTTACTTTATTCTTCTTTTTAATAATTTGTTTTTATCTTTTTTTATCTTTAACGAAGAATATTTTCTTATAGATCAGAATAGATATTTTTCTGTATAATGCAACATTTTTTGTGAAAATTTTATAGAAGTGTAATACTGGAAAGTAGTGATTAAAAAAAATCATTAATTTTTTTTGAGCATTAAAATTACTGTTTGCTTTTAATATTAAAAATAAGTAATTTTTATTAGATAAATGGCTAGTATTAAATTGGATACGACGTTCGTATACTCGAAGCTTCTGTATTATCTCATACTTGTCACATTAAAAGCGACCTTCACATCCATAATAATAATCTACACGATGGACAAGTGAATCTTATGAAGATCGGACCGATACAAAGATTTAATATTGAAAAGTAGTGATTAATTATTTATTTTGAGTAATAAAAGTTGTTATTTAGGGCATTCAATACTCAAAATAAGTAATTTTCGGTGTTAACTTGATCAATATATATATATATATATGTATATCAAATTGGATTTCTTCAAGGGATGCATAACGATATACAGCAGTGTCTACAATGAGATTTTAAGGCATAAAATTTAACGTTCTAATGTTAAGAAATTGACCCATCACAATAGGTTAGTCTTCTCACATTCGACTGTAACTGGTAAATTCCTTACAATTTATATAAGTTCGAAAATCTCATTGTAGACGGTGTTTATTAAGAGAATTATTCGTAGCGCTCACGACTCGTTAAACTATTAAACGGAATTAACGAACCTATATACCGCGAAACCTCTTCGAACATCTTGATATCGCAGGATTCGCCGAGGAACATATTCAAAACTGGCAATTCGCGAACTGTGCGCGGTGAATTGGCGGTATTTTAGCGTCACGCCTAGCGAGTGACCGTAGTTCGCGGCCGCCATCACAGATGGCGCCAGCTGCACCGGTCGGTCGCGCCATATCTACTTCCGCGAAGTTGTCGGCGGGTTTGATTCGCGGTTACTGGTTATTTACAAATAGGACAAGAACGCGATTGCGATTGCGCGCGTTTTTCCCATTAATTCAGTAATTTTTAATAGCGTTTTGCGTGCGACAACGCGAGTGTTCCCGGAGTATACTCGATTGACGCGGCGTACATTTATCGATCAACGTGATAATTCGTTAACAGGCACCGCTCGTGCGAGCATCACCATTATCACCAGGTACGTAAACATTGTATATCGAGCGTCTTGAACGACATAATGACGTTCGAGAAGAATAGCCCACTAATGTGGATTGTTTTCAGGTGTTCTACCGCGGTTTGTTTACGGTCGAAAGAATCGGGGACACGCCTAATTCATCCGTTCTCGTTCGCGATGATCTTTCGTTCGATCGAAAGTTTCGACGAAAAGTCGGCCGTTACTGCCGTTACTTGAATCATGATTTGGAGGTAATCGTTCGCGGCTCAATTGTTTTCATTCGCGTTGTTCGTTTGCAAACAGATATGAATGGCCCGAATCTAATTAATGATGATGTAAATAAACATCTTAGCTTTGTATCGCCACTAATTCGATGTAAATACCAATGACGGTGTGTATAATATCCATGAAAGAAGCAAAATTGACGATCCGAACGGTTAATCGATTGCTTTGAAATTGAAACTTTCGTTTGTCGTTTTATGAGAAACTGCGTCATTTTCGTCTCCTCATCGTAAAAAAAGAACTGTTGATTTGAGTTGTTTTTTTTTCGCAATTCCATGTGCGCGTGTGTTACGAAAGACGATTCGTTAAGCGTGAATTTAACGGCACGTAGGTTGCGACATAATCTACTTGAATTGTATCAATTACCTGCGGAATATTAAGCGCGACGATCGTGATTAAATTCGATCGGGGCTGTCGAGTGACGATCGCACATTTAACCTAATTAACTTCGGTACAATCGTGCGAGTGAGTCGAACAACTTGGGTGACTGGAGGCTACAACGTCATCGCATCCTGCGGGAAAATAGTGGTCGCTCATCAGGATAGTGAGTACTTTTTCGCAATAATATCATGAACGTGACAAAATTGCATGAGAAAGCAGTGGACCTTGAACGATAAATATAATTAGTGCTTTCTAGCAAGAGACATATTAAACTGTAATTCAGCAGGGAGGCGATTGTGGATCTTGCAATGAGGTGAAAATTACAAAAGTGAGCAAATTCACTAGAATATTCATTTTATTAGTCAATACCTAAGGTTTGTTCGCGTCACATGCTCCAACATGTTCCAATATGCTCCTTCCATAGCTCTTATTCACTCTATCAAGCGCGTTGGAGTGAGTAGGAGCTATGGTTGGAGCATATTGGAACATGTTGGAGCTTGCGACGCGAACGAACCTAAAGTTACATGTAACGTACCTGTTTTAATTGCTCAGCTTTCACTCAACAGTATAACTATAAGACTGGTATTACATTTGTTGTATGATAAAGATTTTAAGTTCATTGATTGGTTATAGGATAGAGAGATCTGACAACTTCTCTTTCTTGCAGTCAATCAATGAGGTTTAAACGCTTTGTCGAACGACAAATGTAATATTAGGCTAATACATATGTGTTATATTGTGGAGTTATAGTTATAATAGAGTGAGAAATTACAACAGATACGTTACATGTAACTTTGGGTTTGCTGAGTTACTAGATCTAAATGTATAAACCAATCATATTAAAAAATTTTACAACAATTTCAAAGCTGCTTTCTCTGCTGAACATGCTGAACACAGCCAGTATAACATAATGATCATTTCATCTTTGTTTAACATTGGTAAACAAAGATGTAATGATTCACTGTGTTACATTGTGTCGTCTGTGTCTCTTGCTGGAAAGCACCGATATATTAATTTTCAAAATATGTAAGAGAAAGTAGTAATTATTCTCTTTCGGAAGAAACAGCTTGTCTGCATGAAAACCTTTTACATAATTATTATGTCTTTACGTTGTCTTTAATTATTATGTCTTTTTATTTAATCTTCCGTCTGCAATCTGTTTTTTTTTTATTGTTCTAGACTTTAAAAAATGTGGACTTTAGGATTACTTTTCAACATCTCTGTTATGTTACCAAAAAGTTTTTTAACAATATATTTTAGGAAAGGAAACTGGACTCTGCTCTGTCGTATTTCGAAGAAATTTGAGAGTGAAATTTCACTCGTGCAAAAAAACTCAGATTTCAGACGGAGGATTAAATTAATAAGGTGATTGACATTTAATGAATTATGAATATATTATGTGTCGCAATATGTATTATCACGAAGAAAGAGTTAATCTCTTATGATCTAAGTTATTTCCAGTAAATAAGTGAAGATCAAGTATTTTATATTCAATTTAATTAAATATTAAATCTAATATTAAATATTCAGTCTAATATTATTAGATGTATAACATTAAAATATTTTTTTTTCATTTGAAGGAAAATATTTTGATTTATAAAAATCTCAAATATATACACTGTAAAAAATAAAATGTTAATTTTAACTTGAAGACATATAATGGACATTCTGAGACATGCAAAAATGTTACAATTAACACAAAAATGTTCATTTTAATATTTTACATGTCTCAGAAAGTACACTATACGTCTTTATATTAAAATTAACATTTTATTTTTTACAGTGTAGTTTGTTGTCTTAATAGTGCATTGACTCGAATACTTACAAGAATTATAAGATATGTATACTATTATTTACCGTTATGCTTACCTTGATATAATACTGTAAAAAAAAAAGGGTTATTAAGTCTCATATTACCGATATCTTTTTAGTGTTGTATTGCGAGAAAATTTCCCGCGCGGATCTCGCCCATGTCGAATTTCCTCCATTCGCGAGCATACCATATCGCGATAATTAATAACGGCCGGGAGGGCTTTTGTACACAAACGAGTTCCCGAGGAACCCTCGTGGATGAGCATAATAGCGGAGTGACCGTACGAAAAAATGAGAGCTGAAGATCACCGCCGAGATCTGACCCGAGATAGCGACGCAGGCCTTATACATTCGAGCGCGTCAGAGAGAAGCGGGTATATCTCTACCTATGTAAAACACGTGCCCAGAAAATATTTAAACCAGTTTCCCCACTACGCGTCTTCTCTCCTTCCTCTTCGAGAGAGCGAACCAGTCATTGTCATTGACAACTCCGCGGAGTGTCTTGAACGAGGAAATACGAGAGTCACGTTTAACCCTTTCTCTATCAACTAAAAACAATTGCGGCCTATTACTAATCTAATCATACATCATGTAATAATTGTTTCAAAAATTGAGACTATGATAGATATTGCAGAAATTATAATAATACTTTGTCTTTATTATATATATATTTCATTATATATATTATATATATTATATTATGTATATATATTGTATATCAAAATCAGTCCCATGGAAGAAACATTTTCCTCTACTTAAATGCTCGATTATGATATGTATGTTTGTAGAAAAATTACAATGGAAACATTTTAAAAAAATTGACATTTTTGGGATTATTCAAATATCTATAACAAAGTATTTTTTGTCGACAATTTTTTAGATTCAATAATTTACTGGATCTGAAGAATTATTGTTAAAAAGCATATTATTGGATATTTGAGTAAGTAATTCCAAACATGTCAATTTTTTAAATGTGTATCTGTCAAAAGTTTGGAAATACATTTTAAAAAATTGACGTTTGTGTTTATTTATTTAAATATCTATTAAAAAAATTTTTTTTAAAGGTTCTTTAGATTCTATAACTGTTATTATATATGAAGAATTATAATTAAAAAAACATTATGGCTATTTGTGTAAGAGTAACCTAAAAAAATATAAATTTTTAAAGTGTTCAAACTTTTGACCTGAAGTGTACAGTGATTCAATATTTGTTCATTGTAAAAATTGTATAAATAATATATCGGTAACGGCAATCGCCATCTAGCATGCGAATCGTCGTTGAGTACGTGTTGCGGAAATAATTAGAATTAATTTAGGCGATGCGTTAAATCTAAGCGAGTGGGCCCGAATACCGAACGAGAATAACCCGACTTGTCTCTGATTAGTCTTAATGCGTTAATTAGAGAAGATTGCTGCGTCTGGCTCCTCATGTTCTTCTTTCATCGCTGCGCTCCGTGTCGCCAAAGTCGGTGGGACTGCATAGTGGAGTACGCGATATACTTAGGAGAACGTTTGAGGGGGATAGAAGCAGTGTAGTGGAGAGGAGAGTTTACTGAAGTATCATATTTTACCGGGCATCGGCGTACTGACGTGCACGCACACGTACCTGTTTCCACGCACACGCGCCCATCCGTCCGATCATTAATCACTATTATCTCGAGGTAATTTTTCTTCGATATAATTTCGTCTGTTTACCCCCGCGAGTTGACGCGCGAGCCTGCACACTACGAAAGATTCGAACATGGCACCGTTTCGAAGAGTGGCGCCGGTCCTTCTATTCTCCTCTTCTCCATCGTTTTCTTGGTCGTAGTCGTTGTCTTCTTCTTCTTCTTTTACTTCTACTTCTACTTCTACTTCCACTTCTACTTCAACTTCACGGTTCATGAACTCACGACGTTGACTTTGTGTGTACATATACCTTCGTTAGCCTCGACTCACGTTTTTCCACATCGACGACAGTTCATGTTCTTCAAATTCTTTTGTCCCTAACGCGCGAAGATGGTGTGATTTCAAAACTCTGCACTCGTTAGTACAAGATTCTCTAAGTTTATCCGCGTGCTACCGATTATTTTTCGTTGCTGTCAACGTTCAGGCATGCCGATCAAAACTGCTAAAGCGGCAATAAGTACAAGTTATGTAAATTTATTATAATACGAGACACTTACCATATTGCTAAGTCCACCCACATAAATAATTTCTGTCGCATACCTTATGTGACTTTGATGTTTAATTAAGATAATTATACATTTCGAAATAAAGCGGTGTGCTTTACATATAACAGATGTATAGTAAAATTTATATAAGGAATAGTTTGCAACATGATGCATTCATCTTGTAATCTTTTGTGATCGTTTCACTTCTTTGTTGATTCGTGAAATATTGCATTCCTCTACCTATTAAGTAAACGAGATAGATATTCAAAGCAGTTGATATAATTAACGATCGACATCGCCGCGTCACAAAAGTTCATTAATAAAGCGGATGGAGATAATCTTATGTAGGTCGACTATTAGAAATTCATTTTATCTGCAGGTAGTGTTCTCTAAATTAATCATTGAATAAGTTAAACGATTACCAAATCTCTATAATCTCCTTTTGAATATTGGATAAATCTCAAAAGCATTGAAATTAATAACCGTTGACGTATGTAGTCCAACAAAAGAGTCTCGCTGTAATAATTTTTCTCTAATTCGTTGCTTTCACGCGGCTTTCACAATTTATCAGGAAAGCGTGGAATTATTTCTAAAAACAGCATTGAGTGGTTTATTATTATTCCATAAATGTAAATAATTTATTTTATTGCACCTGGAAATCCTCTTTCGCAAAAGCATCAGTAATTTGTCGACTTCCACGATTGGTCAGGGAAGCGTGGAACTAGCGTGAAATTGCCGTAGATACAATGCAGAATATTGTGCGTAATAACTTCCGTCGTTTTAAACATTGTTTCGACATTCCATTGTTTCGATATTTCTCGCTAATTTCTCAAGTAACATCGCGCTCGATAAATCAATCGCGTTATTATATATTGAAAATGCATTAAGCGGTCCGTTATTATTATTAGCATACGTTGTCCTTTTATAAAGAGTCTTCACAAAGAAGTATTGGCAACAATTTTTCAGAACTTTGTGAGGAAATCGTGGAAATGGATAGAAAGTAAAAGAAGTAGTAAAAATCCACTCGAAGATACTTGAGACCCGCGACGCCATTTCCGCTTCTTTCTTTTCGTGTCTCTCTTCGGCGTTAAAACACTAATTCTTATCCAACCACTCGTAAGACAAATAGCTATTTACACAGTTAATGCGAGTACTTGTACGCATACTTACCCTGGAGAAAGAAAGGGGGATAACTTCGCGCCACACGGCCGACCTATTGCCGTCTGTGCTATTTTAACATTGTTTGCCTCGGGGAATATGCACTTAACTTCACGAGTCGGCTGGCCAATCAAAGTTGGCGAGAGCTATTGTGTTAATTCTTTCTCGGAGTGCACTCGTAGACGCTTTTGTTCCTTCGTGCCTCGCACCTCCGTTCGCGGGAGGTGATTTTATGCTGGCACAATCGATAGTTCCCCCTGAATACATCCGATTTTTACTTGCTCATTTATTTTCTCATGTATGAAAGTAGGCGCAATGTAAATTATTATATTCGCGTTTCGATATAATTTTTCTCGTCCGCAGCCTTTTAGACCTTCGGTCCAACCGGCCGATTTCGTAACAATGAACGGCGATTAAACAAACGATGATTTCAGATGGGAGTAACGAGAGTACGACGGAATTATATGTTTCGGATTACATAAGGCCTCTATTATACGTTAAGTCCCTGTCGTCCTACCTCCCCCACTTACCTTCACATTCGCATGTATGCTCATCGTAGGGACTAACTATCCTTCGTTCAGCGGCTAACTAAGCGCCTTGAAGATCCTGTAGATCTTTCCACGAGATGATGGTCATTCGACCAGCGGGTATAAATCACCTACGAGAAGTGTCATCCTGGAGTCCCACCTACCCCACCCCATCCCATCATCTCGCCCCTCGATCCTCCCGCCGTGACATTATGAAGCATAGACACACGCAGCAGTAAATGAATATTGTATCAGTTGGTTCTGTTGTGTTGCCGGTTCTTTTTTTTCTCTTCTCAAGTCATTGTAGCAAAGGTCTACGGAGATGAACTCTTTCGACGTGTGGAAATGAACAAAGGGGTCTGTGCGCACGTCGAATGCACGCTGATCGATATGTATAATTGAAATCGATGATAACACTCCGAGAGGAATCGGGTTCTGACCTCGGCGAACAGCTCGTCGTAGTGGATTCGGTTTGTTGTAATTGAAAGCTGACACACCTGACAGTATTTGTTTGCTGCAAGAATATCTTATTTATAATCGTTTCATGATTTTTTTGTAGCTATGTAAAAATTTCGTCGATGATAAAATTAATTGAACACAACAGTATGTAAACTAATGATTAAGTGCCAGATTTTAATTTTAGATATTAGTGACAAACATTTGGGTTTTGTAACTTCAAAAGTCAACAATGCCATAATAATTGCAATCATATTTGTTTTTATAAAAAAATAGATACTATAAATTATAATTTTTTTGTAAATAATAGAGTGGACAATTTAGTATTCATATACACAATGTATTTATCTTTTGCATATCTCTTTATATGATCTTCCAATATCAAATATTCATTTCCTACACAGCTATCGTACAATATCAAATACATAGTATTCAAAGTTTGTTTTTAGTGAGAGGAGGGATCGAATGACGAGCTGGCGGATTGTGAGATGTTCTTAATTAATCATTCATATTCAATAACGAGAGGCCGAGCGAGAAGGCTTTGAATACTTCGACGATGATTCTGAGGTTTATCTCCGCGTGCTCGAGAACATTAATAATTAGGAGGAGAAAGAGAAGGAGAAGAAAGAAGAGAGAGTGAGTTTGTGGTATCACTCTGTTAGTCGGTGTTGATTCGATCAACGGTTGTCTGAGATTTCTTCTTCGTAGGTGTAACACATAGGCGAGAGAGAAACAATCAGTGTGTGTCTTTGAGAGAGAAAGACTGTTCCTTTTGCACATCGAATTGAAACGATTCTTGCCACAGGTTGAGATGAAATTCTTCAGACCTTTCGTTAATCGAAATCAAACGAATATCTTTAAGATTAAAATTCTCTTCTTTCATTAATAGTATTTTATTTGTTTTATCTTAATAAAATTTTTATTTCGAAAACATATTTTATAGAAAACTTACATAATTCCATTTCTTCAAAATAATTACTATCTAATTATATATCTAGGGGATATTTAATATATCTGTAAGAATAAATGTATGTGTAATTATTGAATAAATTTTGATTATACGTGACAACGTTTTGAACAATTACAGAATCAAAATCTGCTATTTAAATATTTCTTAGAGATGAAATAAATCAGATTTCATTTTTGTAATGTTTTATTAGATTTCATCCGATAAGTTTTCAAATTCCATGCCGTGGCTATCGTAAAATCACCCTGCAGAGAGATCCAAAGTGTAGTCCCTCGATGCGCACGATTACAACTGTAAAGTCACGGAGTGACCGGTTAAGATCTTTGCTAATTATCATCATTTATAATTGTCCCTTCTCGTGTCTCCCTTCTTAACACGGCTCGACCTCGCGGAGCAAGCGCGGGCACGCTCGCTTCTTCTTCGTTCCTTCAGGTTTAATATTTCAAATAAATGCGTGCATTAACGCGCTATCTCGGCGCGATCCTCTGTTGACTCCTAACAACATCGAGTGAGCCACTATTATGACTTATCTCTCGTTACAATGCCTCCCCCGCTGTCCTGCCGTCTCCGTTTCTGACGATAATAATTGCACGTAATGTGACATTGTCATATAATATCGTGTGTCGTAAAAAACATTAAATTTTGAAATTTTGACTTTTCGAATGAATTTTTGCAAATAAACAGTCGCATAAATAAAATAAAATTTGAACGAATATCTCACTTTTTTCATTAAATTATACATATCAAGTTATTAATAAAATTTATCGTATTTAGTGTGTATGTATAGCATTCGGTAATATATTATAAAAATTGATATATATGTAATATTAAATTTCTATTTGTCGTATCGTACAGACATTTCTATCGCTTGTTAGATTAACGTCTTTCATTCGATTGAACATGAACATCAGGACTATTCAGAGGTTGAAAGACTCTCTCAGATGGACCGATGCGTTTATCCAGCGAGAGTAATAAGTCACTCGGATAAAACATTCGTTGCCACTTGTGTGTATCCATTAAGAGATCGGTGGGCTCTCGTTAATTCTAATGATGTAGATCACCCTTCACCGCACTTTCGTCTCATCCCTGCTTGGAAATATGAGAAAGGCGCTCCCCCAAGCAGCGGCAGTTGTATCGCGTCTCCGAATTTATCTTCGGCTCATTAATAAGGGACGACAAGCATCGATATGGAAGTAAAGACCGAAAACAGTAGACCAGGACGAAACGGATGAATAAACAAGGAGCAGGAAGAAAGCTACTAGTCCAGGTAGTCTCGTTTACCAGTTAGGTCTTCTGCTCTCGTTTTCCGGTCATCAGTCATTAACGCGCTACCGGGTGTCCGTGAAAATGTTTGGCTACCTAATGAGCCGATCGTAATGGCAGGATCTGGTCTGGACATCATCCGTAGGGCGGACTGGATTCGACCTTGTAACGACGACCAACCTGTCTGAAACATAACAGCGGGAGTTTTTGATTTCGTAACTGATCGTGAGATTCCTTCATATTCGTTCGTCTTGTGGCTGTTGTTGGGAAATCAAGATTTACCTTACCTCTTGATAGAACATTGCCAAGAATATGTATCGCAATATTTTACGTCTCTTAATCTCTCTAACGTGTAGCACGATCTCAAACATGAAAAGTTTAGCCAGGTTTAACTTGGAAAACGATAAGTTATTGTAATATAATATGTTTTTAAATCGTTTAAATTTTCAAATCATATATAAATAATTAAACAAAAGAGTTAAAATTATTAGATAGAAATCGAAGAAAACGAGATTGTGAGGACTGATTCAACAGATAGAATCATACATGATTAAATATTTCTCATTAACAATATCCTATTTTAAACTTACGATATCACGATCAACGTTACGATATTCAGAAAGAATACTTGCGGATTGTAACGAAATGAAAGCGTCATCGCATTTCTTGCTCAGGGATTTGGTACCGACCGCACCCTTTGGCCATGGGGCCCCACTTGCTCGCCCTCTTGAAAAAATACCACACCCCCCGCCGTGAGTCAGTTCCCCACTTCCCTCGCGCCTCCTCGCGCGCTCTCCTCTCTCTCCTCTCTCGCTCCTAATATATATTTAATCAGGCTCGAAAGTGCGCTCGCGCGGGCCGTACGAGGAGGAACTTAAAACCTCGACTCACACTCGACACACGATGGTCACCCACACTCGGACCGGGAACATTAAGCTGACACCCACACGAACGCCGCGAGGAGACCCTCCTCGTTCTTTTTCTCCCGCTCACTCGCTCCTTCTCCCACCTGCCGTCACCGGTCGGCGCTCTCTTTCTCGAATGGATTCGAACACCTTTTTTGAATCAGAGGGTCAAGCGACTCGGCCGTAGATCATCTTAATGCCTCCATTGTTGTTTTAGGATGCCCGCGACTGTACCGGGTCTCCGCCGCGATAATGTCGACGTATCTCGCGCGAGAATGGGAGAAAGAGGGCGAGAGAGACCCGATGGAGCAAAGAGAGAGGAAAGAGATACGTTATTGACCAAATTCCAGGGCGTGTCTCGACACTTTAATGTCTTTCCGTTGCCGGAGGATTGCGCTCGACGCGATGCACACACCGTGTATCGCGCGCTTCCGAACTTTTATTGCAGCCGAAAGTGAATTTTTACTTTATGCCGAGAGTCACTCGGCTCTCCTCGACCGATCTTCCGCGGTGTGTACGGTCCACTAGGGTGAGCGGAACTCTTTGAACCGAATTCCTCTCGGAATTGGCCGAGTGAAAGAGTACACCCGTCGCATCCCTTTTGTATACGTATCGTATCGTAGAGAATATTTTTCTTCGTGCCCCTCGCGTTTCAAATGAATTAGATTTATTATGACATGTTGTTTTCTTGATCGACGAGTTTTTATTCCAACTTTAGATCTTAATTACGGTAATCGTGATGAAGAAATTGAGCGATTATGGAAGTTGCGTTCCGTTCCACGCTTCCTGTGAGCTAACATGGCTTTTAGATACTCGCCATCGACCTGGCCGCGCTCGGTACGTCTTTGTATCGTCTCCGACGATGTATTGAAATAATCGCGGTCGTTTCTTGCGAGCATTCCGCCTGAGCTCCATGCGCGGTCCGCTTTTTCGGTACTTTCCGACGATTTCAGGACTCGGCGCGACGAACAGGAAAGGCCACTCTTGGTCGGCTTGTAAATCCGCCGTCCCTTGTAAATCCGCCTGTAATTCCGATCAGAGATGCAAACGCGCGCGGGTGGCTTCGCGAGGGGGAGGGGGGATAGGGCGATGAAAGAGAAAGAAGAATTACGATCGACACGAATCGCGAATTATCCTTGAAAACAGACCGCAGTAGACATCGGAGGTCGTAGTCGTTGACATCGGAAACTACTTCGATCTTCGATTGGCCAGTTTGCTTGTTTCCAGATTCAGATACCGAAAAGGGACCGGACCCTCGCGAAAAATTTCTTTTTATCGAAGAAACGTTCTTCGCTTCTACAAGGAATTAAGCTGCTTAAATAATCGGAAGAAGTAAATAAATGAAGAAGTAAATTTAATTTTATATTAATGCATCATGTCGAAAAATTATTCCATTTTCTTTCCAAGCAGCATAAAAATCCGAAGAACATCTTTTACATATATTTGAAAAAGCTAGAATGTCTTTTATTTTTACGATTTTTAAACATTTAAATGTTACGTAGATTCTCCAAAGAATTTTTTCTAAAAAAGTAAAAGAAATTGAGATGAAAAAATAACAAAAAATAAGAGTATATTATACAATTCTATTAAAGATTTCTTTACATAGAAAGATACATTAATTTCCGATCGCATACAAAGAACTTTACCAATCGCAATGTAGACGCATCTATTGACGAGAGGTTGATGTCTAGACTTATCTTCGCGTGGGAGTGAGAGCAGCAAGGTAAATACAAGATGAGGGCACGTGTAATAAGACGGGCGCGAGGTAGGAGAGGGCGAAAAAGAGCATGAAGAGTAGACGGGTAGGAATCAGAACCCAGCCCTGACTAATCCGACTGTAGATCTGATCTCGCATCAATAACCTTAATAAACCAACAACCACTCATGCTAACGTGTAACACAACGCAGACGCGATATCACGTGGTTCCTCTCCCGGGCCCTTTAGCGCTCCAGGGCCTTCTACCCACAATGCTCCAGCTCGATTGGCATTTAACCCAAGGCCCTGAAGCTCTTTTTCGAACCACCTTCGGACGCGCCGCGCGCGCACTCGAACTCATCTTCGACACTCTCGAGATCGATGAAGTTAGTACTTTTTGCCGCGCGGCCAAATTCAATTTAGCTCGGAGCGGGTTAGCGAATCTAAATGCGCGACCAATTCGATCGACGACTGATTGTTATCCTGGCTCACGGATTTGCCGTGATATTTTGGACTCTTCAGTTAATCGAGAAGGTGCACCGGTTCTCTTTTTGCATGTTGTGTTGTGTTGGGTTTATTTCTGTTTAATATCACGATTTCTTTTTTGCATGTTCTTCCGAGGAGCAATCGATCGTAAGAAAATTGCTGGATAATTTCGGAGCTCGGCGTGATAATAAAGTGTCAATAAAGAAACGCACGAGGGCCTGGATGCGCGCGATTCAATTCTACGCGTTTCCTCTAAAAGTGAACGCAGATAATATTTAGGACTCCCGCTACACTCCGACGAATTTCGGTTCTACCGAGTGTTATATGCGGCGAGCGACATAAACTCTGCTCGTAACGACGTTTGCTATAGAGATTTCCTTGCTCTGGTCCTCTCACCCCCATTCGCGAGTCTGGACGAAGAAGTTACTGGCGACGGAGCGGAAAGAGAAGAGGGGAAGAGAAAAAGGGGAAAGGGGAGACGAACCTTACCGGTCTCTGACACCTCCGAACCGCTAAACCTCCCGCTTGCGCCCTGCAGTCTCGCCTTTTTCTTCCTCGAATCTTTTTGGCTTTCGCCTGGGCTCGTTCTTTCGTTGGTTAATTAGATTTTGATGGTCGGCGCGAGCATTTGCATCCTTTATCCCGCAGATTCGCTGTTTCTCTCGCGCTCGCCTTCTTAGCTCTGTCTTCTCTTCGTCGGACTGGAAACGAGACGAAGGAAGGAGAGAAGAAGAGAGACAAGGAGACGAGCGAGAGAGAGAGAGAGAGAGATCGCGGAGTGATCTTCGAGCGCGTTCCACAACCGCGTTGCGTTGCTCTCTCCTTTTCGCGTTATTCCCTGGCTCCGCAGGGGAGAGACGTTTAGGCCTGCGGATGCTTAACTCCAAAGCGATTTAGCGGCCCAGGGGCCAAGTGTCAACAAGCCGGCACTGCTCAGGTACGTACATACCACCTAACTGCAATATTTCAGGGTCGGTCGGCCCTTCGCTCGTCCTTCTCGCCCGCTCTTTAAGTCTCTCATCTTTTTATTACTCCTGTGACGGACGAAACCTGGCGCACACGTGTCAGTTTGTGGACATGTCTTGCTTTTACCCCCGAGCCACGCTCTTTTGTTTGGCATCGTCAAAAATTTTCGAAGATTAACCTACGAGAATCGAAATCGATAGTTCTTTGTACGGCTGACATAATGGCTACCTTCAGAAAACACAACCGCTGAGTGAACGCTCAGTAATTGTTGCTTATGATTGGATCCATGATCCAATAGATCTTTAGATCTATGATCTAGAAGAAATATCTAATATCATTAAATCTAAAAGAAATATCAATAACAGCAAATATAGCAATAACAACATGAGTTCACTCAACCGTTTGTATTTTCTGAACTTATGTTTAATATCCATTTTAGAGAAAATCAAACATTTTAGAATCAAGAGTCACTCTTGAAAGTCATGCTCAGAAATGGATATACCATCGACACATATTACAGAAAATTATTTTTTTTTGCTTTTATTCTTTTTACTTTCAAAAGTTTTTTTTAAGTAATCAAGTTCAACATCTTTTGAAACTTACGTTGCTGTTGTGCATAGGACGTTCTACTTTCAAATAAAATCTCGAACGAGAATTTTTAAAATTATTGATAAATTTGCAAATCTTTTAATATCTGCGAACAATACGATTAATTCTCTGTACCGATATAGAATTATAGTTTTTACGAGCCGTTACACTGAACAGCCGATCGATCGTATACACGTGGTAGCCGCTGAATTGCGGCCTACATCAAAATCCGCGAATTCAGCCCGGTTGCGGGAGAGTTTCGCGTGTCTCGAATTCCGACACGACGGCATCGAAGGTATGAGAATACCTGGCGTGAGGGCAAACGTCAAAACACACCTCGTCCACCCACACGAGCGTGCGAGCGGGCACGTACTCGCTCGGACGTACGCGCTCGCATTCGCACACACGCGTCCAGGATTCCTATGGAGCGACCAATGACTGGAATGACTTGCACTCGATGTCGAACCGAAGATCCCTCTCGGTCTTCCTCGCTCCCCCTCATCCCTCTACCCGTTCACGTCTCTCTTCCACCGTCGATCTGCTCGACGTTCGTCGTCTCGGTCGGGCTCGCTCGGGTTACCTTCTCCGAGGGAGGTGCGGGCTTAATTTAATTAATTCCATGCGCCATCTTGACAAGTGTGCGCCCCGTACGCGCATCCAGAGAATAATTTTCATACTCATCCACCTTCCCTCCCCCCTTCCCTCCCTCTATCTCCGACTTGTCTCCCTTCTCCGTACCGATCCCTCACCTCGTTCTCTGGCTCCTCTTCGTCCGCCATCTCCCCTCATAGGCCCTCGCTCCGGACGCTCAAACCGTTTCTTCGGTTATCAGATCCCCGATTCATACTCGTCAAGCGCGAGCACGCTGCGAAGAGGCATGGGAGGGTGGGAGGTCAGGAGAAAAAAGGACGCATTTATCCGCTCCCATCTCGCCGGGATCATTTGTCTTTTTGATGTCGCTCCGTATCTGATTCGTTAATTGCGAGACCTTGCGTGTGATCGACTCTCCTCGGTTCATGCGGGGAAACGGAGAACGTAGGAAATGAATGCGGAGCAAGAATGATACTTTTGACAGTGCTACTTTAAGGATTTATTTGGAGAATGTTAGATTTTTGAATGTATTACATCAGAATACGTGGTAAATCTCTTAACGAAGAAAGAATATTGTCGAGTTTGCTTGTAGATATAATGGATGGAATTTTAAATGTGCACGAAGTGAAAAAATGGATGTAACAAACGTGACTTAAAAGATGTTTGCATAAAATATCGTGTTCAAGAATAAACAGTCATTGTATATATGTATTTCTAGATCTGTATCGTTCGTTGAGAATATTATGATTATGCCTGTTTCCATAAATGATACTTTAGCTTTATTCTCGATTCAACTAACCTTTCACCTTTTTTTCTAATTTTACACTGAGAAAAATGTTCTAGTTAAACCAACAAAAAGACTCCACCATTATGTAAGAGTTACAAAAAGATGAAGAAAAAGATAAACTGAGATTAAAGTTAATCTACATTGGTGGAAATGGGCATTAGAAATTTATTATATATTCATAGGGACATTTTTCTAAAATCAATTATTTTACAAAAACATCCTGCTCTTTTGAAATTTAAAGATAGCGCATGATTTAGAGTTAATATAGATACTATACGCGGTTAATTACCGTTATTATGTTTGGTAATAATTATTGAATATTACATCAATACGTTAAGCAAAAATTTAGTAATTATTATTATTAGACTTTCATTGTATTTTTACGTATTATTAATTTTTTATATGGACATATATATGTAGAAATTGGGAGGGTTAAAAACTCATTTCGATACTTTTTGAGATGTTAACGCATTTTTTTGGAGCAATTATAGACTTGTTATACGATTTTATGCATACATAAAAACAACGAAATGTCTAAAAATTTAGCTAAGTACAGATCTGAAGATAATTTTATTAAACTTATACCAAAATAATTATGTCGAGCGCTCAAGTTGATTTCTAGAATAGATTTCAAAATTTTTTGCAGCATTGTCATCAACGTTTAAGTGTTCTGTATAATTATATTATTTTGATAGTTCAACAAAATTATTTTCAGATTTAACAAAATTTTTAGATATTTCAGCAAAATCATTCTTTCCATGTATAATTTGCGTTAATTAATGTCTGATATATAGTAATTTCACTGCCGTTGCTATTGATAGAACATACGAGGCTTACGGGGCAGTAAAAGTTTCGAATATCGGAGCAGCGAGCAACAAAAGAACAGACATCAGTGGATGTGCGTTATACGCAGAGATGGAGATAAATCACAAATCGGTGGGCTGGATCCGAAACGATTTACTACGGTCTTCCCGAAAATAACCAGCGTTTAAAAAATTTCAGTAATTACGTACAGGCGAGGAGCGCAAAAATGCGCGATCCGCCGAGCCACTTTGCGTTCCACCCGCGGTCGCTCAAGGCAATACTGTTGTTGAGCATCAGCCGCAGGAAGGAAAGGAAGGAAGACGAGTCCGTCATTTAAGTCGCCGGCCTCAAACCTTTAGCGCAGATTTATGGGTAATCGAGCGGCAAAGGCGGCCATCATCCGCGACGAGTGCCGAGGTTTCGCTCTTCAATCGACCAACAGGATCGAAGTGTTCGCTAAAACCGAAAATTGCAAACGGAGAGAAATTTATATGGAGCGACTCTCTCACACACAATCAAGATCGTCTAATCGTTCCGTTTTACTTTCTTCAGGGGGGTCGAAGAGCCGTCTCGTCGATTAATACTCCCATTGGAATTCGCGCAACTATTACTGTGTAGGAATTTAAAAATAAAACAATATGTGCGTGTGAAAGAAACGTTTAGCTAAACTTTTTCTATGATCAAATATTTTTTTTTTTTTCATAGCTGACGGTACAGAATAGTTAAAAAGAGAAAAAATTTTTAATTCAATAATTTTTTAGATAAAACTGGCAGATCGTTCTATTATAGTATTCGAGAATTTAGATAAGTATATTGTGTTATATATTATCTAGTTGACAGTTACATATATCACGTATATCCAATAGTAGATAACACAAAAATGGCGTTACATCTTTGAATCTGCCATACATCACAAATGATTAACTGTGAGTCTTCTGCACTTGAAAGCAGTTGCGCTCACTACACTCTTGCGAATATCGAACATCTTGCAAACATCGTTTTACTAGTCATATTGATATCTGTCATTAAAAGAGAGTACAATTGGTCAACGACATCGTATACATTTGCCAGTGGAGTCAAAGGGCCAAGAGTGATACCTCATTCTTCAGTGATCGATTACACTCCTCTGTGGAACATGTCGCGGTCTCAGGATGGCACTTAAGCTCCCTAATTTCCGATCAATCAAGAAACTTTTCGTGGAAATAAAAAATGAATCACAATGATGCGCCGGGCGATTCCCGCTGCTAACTAGACGCACAATGCCTCGGCATTAGAAGAGAGGATAGGTTTGGATTAGGTTCGTCAGACTTGGTGACCGCCGGTGCTAGAAATGAAGTGAGAGAAGGTTTGAGAGAGAAAGAAAAGAAATAAGAAAGAGACAGAGAAACCGTCGCGAGATTTTCGATATCGAAGGTGAGAGGAGATGCGTGCGAGAAGGAGAAGATGAGAGATAACTTCTCTCTTCATCGGGAGCGCGCGATGAGAAATAGAAAACGAAGAGTGACCGCTTGAGATTGGGCCGCCACAAGGGGGGGGGGGGGGCGGGGAGGGACCCGAGATGAGAAAGAGCGAGTGGAAGAGAGAAAGAGAAAGAAAGAGATCCCCGCGATCGATAACTAACTCAGCGTGATTACTGAAAAATGGCTGTCAAACATTCTTGTCCTTTTAACTTGCTGAGCTACCCCACCCACGGAGATCGTCCTCCCTCTTGACTTTTTCACTGTCCCTCCCCAGCGCGCTCTCTGTCTCTCCGCCCTTCTTGCTAGAGAGGCTTGGGCGAGAGGAGACTAATGGTTCGCGAACGTGACGGACCATGGTCCTTCTCGACGAGCACAGATCGCTAATTTCCGGGATCCCGCTGCGGGCACCAAAATCTTCTCCAATTCGGTATTTGGGTACTCGTATTCCCTCATCCTGGCTCTTTCATCGATCTTATCGATTCCTTGCGTTTCGCAATTGCTATACTTACATCATCTTTGATACCTCCTCATTAATATGCAGAATAAATGCAGTATACTCAGCACACCCTCCCGTGCCGTTTTGAAAAATTGTTAGTTATTTTTAATACTCTCTTAGCCAAATTTACTGTAAAATTTTACAATACCAGTAATCCATCTTTCAACCGAACCTATTTTTTAACGTGACAAATTTGATTTATAAAAATATATAAATATTAATTTAATCTCTTAAAGCATAAATTATGGTGAAAATAAAAACTTTTGGTTGAAATATCATGATGAATTATCTTTAATGGAAAAAACAATTATTTCCATCAAAATTTGCTTAACCAATCATCTTGTTAATTAATCATGATTGTTTTTTCCGTTCAAGATAATTTATCGTGGCGATTTTTTAAATTTCAAGTTATATTTTGTAATACGGGATTGTTGAAATTGAAATGAAATTCTGTAAACGTATGGCGTCAACATTGCTCGACAATATTTCATGGAAGCCTCACGGTACTTATATCATCTGCAGTCGTCACCCTTTAATAGAAACCGTACGGCTTCGAGTATCCCGCTTTTCTGTCGAAATTTCACGCACGTATCCACACGCTGTTACACACGATAGAACACAAACGGAGACGCTGCTCGGTTAAAGTCAGCGGCAGCCGCCGGGGAGATTATGAACGAGCTCGACTTAAGAAAGGTCTGACCGTACATAAGGGTTGTGTTCCCGCTATATTTATTTATTTTTTCACCCCTCCACGCTCGATCTTCTCTCTACTCTAACGACTGTTATAAATTTTTCTGCAAATGGCTCCTTAACGACTATCTTAGACTCTTTCAATGGAAGTAGTAACGAAAGAGATTACTTTCCCCAAATGCTCCAACGAAAAAAATATACAATTTAAATAGAGAGAATAATATAAATATAAAAACTAGTTTTTTTTTATATTTCTATAGATACATATAAGAGACGTACGATCCAATTTTCACGCTTTGATAATTTTATATCAGTTTTGTCTTAATTTTATTAAATTCTATACCACTTTTGTTAAAAATAAATGTTATATAAAGAAAATGGCATGACATTTTGTGCGCTATTCTGTAGATATCGAAAATTTATTCAAAAACTGCTCAACAGTTTCTCAAGTATCTAATTATATATTTTTTAATTGCAAGAGATTTAGATTTTTAACCTTACGTGGTATCGAAAGAATCAATATGCTCTTTATTCTCTTTGGAGAAAACACAAGATTGAGAGAAACGCTTCCAGCGATCTGTTCCGAATCGTGCGTTCTAGCGCGTCACGAAGCGAGTGCGCACGTCTTCGTCTTGTCGGACAATCAACGAGGATCGACGAGAACCGGACAGATAGGAAGACGGCAGGAGGGAACGAAGTGGCGGAAAGGGAGAATAAGGAGAGAGGAGCGGTGAACATGGAGAACATGGCGAATGAGGCTGAGAGAGGAGAGCGGAGGGTCTGGCTTGGTCCCGCGTGTTGCCCGGGGGTGCCAACCGCAGGATAATAATTTTATAATTGGGGGAATTACTCCGGCTCGCCGTGGTACAGTCCGTGTACGCGGCGTGGGAGGGTCCGCCGACATTGTTTCCATCCGTACGAACGGCACGGCGATCTCTTCACCGGCTGTATCTCCGAGACGGAGCCGTGGGTGAGATATGGCCGCATAATCATCGAATCATTATATCCACTCTCGAAATACCACGGGGCCGGAGCCATGGCCGAATTATAAGATTACGCGCGAGCGGCTTACTCGTTAAAAACATTATGAGCACTTTATCACGGGAACCCATAGGCCCGCGGTGCGCGCGATTCCGGCCGAGGAAACCGTATCCCGAAGGTCCTGTCGCGGGACGGCCCGTTTAACCCATGACCCGCGGGCTCCTTCGGTGCTCCTCCGTGGAGAAACGATTAACCCGACGTTGTCCCGCGGGACATTATCGAGCATGGAAAATGGCGCTCTATAATTATCGAGCGATTTAGTAATTTTATGCGAGAAGCCGCTTTCGCGAGTCTCATCGTTCATGCATAAAACCGCTGCACGATTACGATCCCATCGTTGTTTCAGAGATTCCCCCTTTCGTTTTTCCGTTTGATCTTTCACTCATTATCAGCGATGTGTAAATGCGATTCCGTATTTAATATCGGTGGTATTCAAATGCACGCGGTGAAGACCCGTGAAGCATCGCGGATCTATGTAATGTGTACGATCATTATCTCAGACAATTACCTCGTATTTCTCGAACCTCACGCCTTATCCGTACTGAAAGCAAGAACAGAGTTGTACGCCCGTAGGGATGTTCGGAGTATTCTCTCTCATATGGTACGTTCGTATCAACTTCTTCTGAATTGTCCGACAAGAGACGTGGCAATCGTGACCCTCTACCTACCCGATTCATCTCTTAGATGCTTTATATATTCTTCCTTTTTTCTTTAACAATGATGAGAGATCTGAATTGCTATTCTAATTCAACCGGCACCCAATCGTAAAACATCAGTTACAAGGTTATTTCACTGCATAAGCTCGACGCGTACAAACATTATGCGAAGCGCTTGAAAGTGTGCATCGTACATTACAAGGTCAATATCCTGAATCTCTTTCGCAGAAACAGCCTCGTAATAATATATTAAAATATATTTTGAGTTTATTATATTACAATATTCATGAGAGAGAGATACACACAGTGAAAATAGTTTTTAGTTATGTTAAAACCGGTCTTGAAATTTTTGTGTCTTCAATTTTTAACATACCTGAGTGTTAATTTAATATATTGTGGTTATTTTATTTGAATATTTTGTTTTAAATTGAACATTTCTTAATGTTAAAATAGCATAATTCATAAACAAGTGAACAAATGATATAAAAATAATATTGTTTTAAAATGTAAATTCTATCTTCATGCAGATTTATCTTTTATTCAGTAAGTGAATTAAAGATGAATATACATGTGTTACTTGTACATATTTTAAATTAATTATAAGTCAATTAATTTAAAATTTAACGAATTATAAGTGTTATTTTTACTGAAGAAATATGCTCCCACAATTTGTTTCTAAATTGTGTTGAAGTGTTACATTCTAACATAGGTATTTATCTTGTGTTAATTTTACCAAAGATTTGGGTGCACCATTTAGGACATGTAAAATGTGTTAAATACTGCAGTGAAAAAACACAAGTTTTTTTAACTGCAGTCTATCTAATTGACGTAATGCTAAATTTCATTATATCAATATTTTAATGTAATTTTTGAAACTAATTTCTGATAATCACAAAGTGATTTTCGTTGGCGTTATTACGCAGAGATATATATGTAGAATTCTTATGTATCGCTTAGGTTTCACGCTAAAAATGAAATACGTGGTGAATTGCAATAAGATTTTCTCGTGCTCAATAAAATGACCTCGCTGCGCGTAAAGTCGAAGTTTAATGCGGGCCAATCCATATTCTAATCCCTTGGGATTGCGCGATTACGAGGTCCGAGCAACGGAGCGGTACGATATTCGCGGCCGAATGCAACAGGGCGTATAGATCGTGGCCGAGAGGGATGATTGGGTTCGCACGAAGAATAAAGATGATGATGAGGAGGAAGGGGAACGAGGCGTTCGTATTTCGTGAGGCTGCTAAGGTCGTTGGTTAGTTGCTTGGAAATCGAAATAATGAGGCATCGCCTCCTGGGCATAGTCATTGGATCACGTGCCACTGCGGTCGCGATCATTTTCCATTATTATTGTTATCGATCGGAAAAAACCTCCTGGACTCGCTTTCTTCCTCCTTCCCCCGACCGATATTGTGACGACTTGCGGTGTACTCCGCCGAAGGATAGAAATAACTCGAGTAAATTTAACTTTCGATCTCATTTCGGAGAATGTGCGTACCTACATGATTGCATACAACCGATCGCGGAACGGTTCATTAAAAAGTCTTGCATCGATTCGATTTCGTCTAAATTGAACACCAATGAAATAAAATCGTATCTTCTCTGGATTCTCTCAATATTGTGTTACTCAATCAAATATTTTTTTACAATATACTGACATTAATCGCCGGTATGTATGTTATTCAACGTATAACATTTTTATTTACGTATTTGTTTTTCTTTCTTTTTCTTGAATTTAAAGATAATTTATGTTGTTCGCGATATAAAAAAATATAACTTTCTATCCGAAAAGAACAGTTTTGTTGAAGTACGAGTATATTTAAAAATTTAGCATGCTGAGAAAAACTTCTGGTTGAAAATGAATGAAATTTTCTGAAAAATGAATCGGAATTTTCTAGTTAAATTTATTAAATTCTAGTTCAAATAACCAAATATATCTAATAATGATGATCGGAATTCTGATTGATACGATCAAAATCTTATTGATTTGCTCATTTTTAACTAAAAATTTTTCTCGCTGTATATAAAAATAATTTTGTTGGATCATTAAAATAATTGTAGAACGTTAAACATTGATCATAGCGTAAAAAATTTTTTAATTTAAGTATAGGTACTAGATTAAACCATTAAACGTTCTAATAATTATTTTGATGATCCTAATAAAATTATTTTCAGGTTTAGCTAAATTTTTAAATACTTCAGCAAAACCTTTTTTTTTCGTGAAAAACTTTCTACCATTCATAAATTTGAAAATAACAAGCTCATATTTGTTGTACAAATAAAAATCTGTGAATGTGGCACATCATGTAATAAAATTTTATATAATTCGATATTTCGTAAAAGATAATGATTGGTTCGCAGGTGATAATATGTGTCGATATAAGATTGCCACGAGAAATTTTTAATTCCCTATCACTAAGTAGCGGTCATTACCGGGCTTGCGTTATGTCGAAACTTCAGCAATAAAGAAGTTCTGCGAACTTGTACGAGGTTCGTTCATTACACAGGACGGAATGGCTCGAGCGATCTTACACGTCGGTTCCATCCACTTAAGCAGATTCTTGAGCGAATTCCGGTGGACAGCTGGTCCATCACGGGGGTCGGGGTCTAATCTAATCGCCAAAAACTCACTCTGCGTGGCGGAGAAACTCCCTTCATTTCGTTCACTATATACCCGCCCTTCTCTTCCTTGCGGCGGACTTACGAGAGTTAACAAACTTTAGGAACGCGAACCGCAACGAGAGTGGAGCCCCTCGAGAGATGGCGCCTCAACCGGGGTTATTAGCAAAGTTCTCCACGTGTAAGATATCTCCTTAATTACACTCTTTTAACGGGAGCACTTAATACCGGCGAACTTTGATTTATCATAGCATTGAAAATTGTCGCGTTCCTGAGCAATGAGATGATGAGTGACATGGAAGATACTGTAGGAGATTAAAGATGCTTCAAAATTATTTAGGCATTCTCTATCTGGCTAATATATACCGAGTAACTAGACATTTTTATTTCTATGGTAATATCTAATAATACAGTGCCGTACAAGATTTGTAGTTCTGGGCATTAGCTTGACATATATCAGCATTCATGCCTAGGATTACTGTCCCTACATCGCAAGAAAGGAGAATATTCTTTAAAAAAAGATGATTCAGGTGTCAATGGGAGGGGATATAATTTTTATTGATGTAATCTTTATTAATTCAATTTTATACATATAAAATTTTACTTAAATAATCAGAACCTTTTTTTTTTATCTTATGTCACAAAAATATAATTAAATCACAAATTAAAGCAAATAAATTAAAGTAATCGTATATATTACAAATATTTTTGCAATAAACAAATATGAAAGAGGTCGATAAATAAAGCTTTAACAAAATCTATGACAAATATAATATTTTAATTAAATGTATATTTTGCCTTATTTACTTCGAACTTAAGTTCACAATTTCCTGTTCCCCGTGTTAGATAATCTTTCTATTTTATTTTCTTCCTATTTCTCAAAAAGAGTACATTTGACTTTAATAAATGAAAATCAAGAGCACTATTTTACGGCTCTTATAAGAGTATGATTGGTAACTATTCATGCCTATTGCCTGTCTTTTTGTAATGGAAATAGAAAAACGAAGACAATAATCGTGAATGTGATATTTAATACACGTTAAATTAATATCTACAATTATAAATCTTGGTCTCAATTTCTAACAGGTCTAATGAGTCTAATCATAGATATAATAAGTATAGGCTGCACATTCTCTGATCTTAGCATCTGTGCTCCGTTAGAAAGAATTGAATATCAGCATTTCTTTTCAACTCGATATTTTAAGGAGAGAGAAAGAGAAAGAGAGGGAGGGAGAGACGGATATGATTCAAGCTACCTTGCTTTTTCTAAAGTGGTAGTGACAACTTCATACGAATACGCAGTCTTTTTTATTACATTTATGGATTTAATATGTTCAAACTAATAGCTTCCTCGTATTAAGTACAGTCTCAATTTATTACGCAGGATCGTAATGTAGCACCATGGCATATAATTATGAACAGTAAACGCAGGAAGTTCCGAGTTTACCTAAATCGGCGCAAAACGGCTTCGGCAGTAAACGGTCAGCTAACTTTTCTTTGCATTCTACGACGTTACAGATATCACTCGTCGCCCTATGTGTCTTGCCTATGCGCTTGTTTGCCGCTACTGGTCGGTTACCGTTATACCCGGGCACGCGATGCGCGCACGATCGAAAGCGATGATACCCGGGGGGTATCGTCGGAGGTTCCTCCGGCGGAACGTTCCCCGTCATCGGTGCGCAGAGATAGGCAAAGGCGCAGATAGTTGCATGCGGCGAACAGAACCTAAGTGCGGGTTCAACCATTAGAGCCTGTGGGAGCACGGTTCGATGGAGCCCCGAGTTGTATAATGACCGGTAAGAGGTCGCGTCGAGGGATACCCGGTGAGATCAGAAGGAATCAGAGGGAGACCAGAGGGGGCACTGGCCGGAGATAGCCGATAAGTAGAAAATCGATGATTCGGAGGCATGCTAATTCCAGGTATAGAGCCCGCCCGGCCGCGTCGTGCTCTCTCATGAACGGCTCGGCGCTCGCCATCGGCATTAATGTAACGAGATATCGCGGTCGAGTCAACCGGCGTGAGCGCTTACAACGTCGCTCTGATGAGACTCCACTCCGTGTTCCCGGATTGTGACAGTCTCTATTTTCAAGCTTGTTACCGGTAATCAGCGTTTGACGTGGAGGAACGAGACGGCGGCTTGCATTGAAACCTGCGTAGCCTCTCTTCGTGTACGCACGAAAAGCGCTTTAACAACGGGACTTTGTCCCTCCGGTAAAATTCGCGGTCGATTCTACTTTCTATTTGGAATACATATTTAAATTATTAACATAACTTTGCGGGAAAGGAGAAGAGTCTTTTAGCTTTTACGTTTTCTTTTCCGGCAAGTGACGGAGATTACGTGTGATTTGTTTTGAGCATGGAATTTTGTGCGATACAAAAGCAAGGTTTATTTTAATAATATACATTTTTTTTAATAATTAAAAATAATTGGTAAGACGCTCCTCATGGATAGGAAGATTTAGATTTGAATTCTAGCAGGATATTTTTTGCAATAAATCCTTTACAGTGTTTTATAATGCTCATTAGCATCAGTATTATTAAATTACTTGTCAGTGTAATTTTCTGATACTTTTCTGTACTTCTGTACCGTGTTTCTAGACAAATAAATAATTGGCGCGCAGTTTGCTTGATCTAGAAATTGTAAGGTTCACGCAAAAATATTAGGCACTAACATCCGCTTTGATCGAATATGATTCTTTGCTTATTTGTGTTAATTAAAAACAAGTTTCATTCATTTCTGATTGTTGAAATCCAAATCGATATAACCGATGTTTTAAAGTGAATTAAAACTATTACATCAAAAACATCATTTTTTTCTGAATATACAGATTTCCTAATTAATTCGTGTATAGGCACCATTTGCTTTGAAGGTTGAATAATTAACTCTTGGACCGGTATTTATAGTCCGTTCTTATTACAACGCTGTCTTAAAATATAATGTTTTAAGACACTAATATAGCTCTATAATTGGTTTATGATATTTCAAGACTGTATTTAAGCGGTCTTGAATATAAAAACTAAAATATAAATACTGGCCTATAAGATTCATTAGTAATACTAATGAGATTTATTTATCTTTGATTGTACCGAAGTAAAATAGCGATATAATCGATATTTAAGTTAAATTAAATTAAAACTGTTACATAATATCTAAAACAGCTATATCTATAAAACAGCTTTTTTCCTCAATATACAAATTTCTTAATTACTTCGCCTGTAGGCACCATCTGCTTCGAAGACTGGATAATCAACTCTTAGATTCGCCAAGACTTATTGCAATATTTTTTTTCACGGTTAGGTGCGAACGAAGAAGAATCGAATAGCACATATAATACGCTCATATTTCCATCTCGGTTACCAGCGTCGGCTGTGTTGCTTAATGACGAGAATATTTCACAGGCTGGAAATCAATGGTTCGAAGCTAAGCTAATTCCCGAGCATAAAACCCGCCTCGGTCATCGTGCCCTCTCACGTGTCCGTTCCGCGCTCGCCGACGGCATTAATGTAACAAGAAATTGTGGTCGAGTCGGCCGCGCGCGCTTGATGGCACTCTATTTGCTCGCATTATGACATTTCCCGTCTATTCCCGAGCTTGATACCAATAATCCCTGTGCTGCACGTTCATGTCTATTCGCCAAGAGAACGCGTCTTTGCCTATGCAATTTGCATCCACGCGTGCACCATATCGTTCTTCCCCCCTTCTTCATCCGTTCTCTCCTTCTGCCTGTCCTCTGCGCGCCTTCAGGATCGTTACGAGTTTATGTCGCGATGTCCTTAGCTCGACTCGTAAATTCGTCCGGACATCATACATGCTCGCGTGTATCGCACGACCACGCCGGATCCATTCTACTGAAATCGTCACGCTTCGATTCTTTTTGTCGAGCGCATTTTCCAGCACTTCCTTATGATTACCGGTACTGGTAAACGAGGCTCCACAATGTTGATATTAAGATGTTAAAGACGGATACTGCATAAAATGTCTAATGTTGTATATCATGTTTCAAAAGTTTGCAAATTGTGATAGATAATTATTTCTATTATATTAAATCAATTGACATAAATAGCAATGAAGAGAAATATACGTAAGAACAAAGTAATTAACAGAATTTTGTATATTTATTATTTATCTTTTACCTTATATAGGTATATGCGAAGATCCAATTATATTCTGGGATTATAGCTTGTGGTTATTCTAACCTGTGGTTATTCTGTGATTTGTAATATTCGCCACAGACAAAATTAAAATCGAGTATAAAATAAAAATATATTCTACGCCATTGAACCAATTACTCAATGTATTTCGAAGAATGGAAGGCTGAGAGTATTCTACAGAAATCATCACGGCTGGACCAACGAATAGCACGAATCCGACAACGGTGGGCCCGGTGACGGTCGATCCCCGCGGGGCTAATTATGGAGGCACATTGTAATTAATCCGTTCCCGAATGGCGGTGCGCACCGTCCGGCTCATTGTCGGGATTCGTCGGGTTGTCCCTTCCCATCCCCTCGCCGCTTCTGTCTTTACGTGCACGCGCGTATCCCGAATCTTTTGTCGGTACGCGGCATGTATGAAAGGGGGGTTTTCGGGGTAGAGAGTAGGGCAGAAAAGAGCGCGCGAGAAAAAAAAACGCACTCGCGGGGCCCAAAGGGTGCCCCCTTTTGATTCGAAACCGAGCCAGGACTCGCTGAAAGAGGATGAATGGACGAGGGAGGACGTTTAGAAGCTGCTTTCTCTTTTTTTTTTACCTTCTTCTCCGCCCCTCGAACCTCTGTCCCACTTCCCTACTTCATCCGCGTATGAGCCTCCTCCGGTCCCTTTTGTCCCTCGATGCCGGATCGGAAATTAGCTGCCTCCCAGCCATCGCTTTGTTTTCCCACCGCACGGCTCCGCCCCAAAAAACTACTTATTACGCTAATTATACGCAGTGCCGTGCGCGTCCGATTCCCTTCGCCGCCCACCCGCCGCTTATATCCCCGACGCGTATGTCGCGGTCTTTTTGTTACGTGATGCGCCGCACCGGTCCCCGCGCGATTACCGCCAACTGTCGAACCGCGTGCCCGCTGTCGATTAAATCCGGCATTTAGGCGGCGCACTGGAAACACTCTGTTGACTCATGTCTCTTTTCTCTTCCGTTACATTCAACGTAGCCGCACGAGGGTCACAGATATCGTGAAGACGTTGCACGCGATGCACACCTGAAAAACAGAACTCTTCTTTTGACGAAAGTCGAAACGACAGAGAAAACATGCTGGGTAAAATAACTATGTGTGACGAAAAGTGCGCTGCCAAACCTGGTATTTTGGACAGAAAGTTGTAAAAAAAAAAAACAAAAATGGTATGTAACTATCGGAACACATCTGCGCAGATATCCGTTTGATTTTTTCTTTTTTGTCATATTACTTTGTATCATTTTAAAAAAATGATTTTGTATAGCGCAAAATTATTTTTGGATATTCTTAAAAATTTAATGTTTTGTGTACCGCATCAATAATTCATCGTTAATTTCATTGTTCGCTACGTAACACGTTGTTTCATTAGATTTTATACATTTTGTTTCATACGGTTGATGACCTATCATTTCGTGCAAAATTAATTCGCGTGTTGTTAACGGGTATTACGAAATGTGCCATAATACGTCCAGCGAATAATCGCAATCCGGCGGGTAATCGTCGTGATGAAGGGCTTGAGGAACGAAAACGTCCGTTGCGCGCGCGCGCGACACCCCCGTAATCGCCGCGGCTGGCATTAATTACTGTGTTTAGAGATAATTATGAACTGGCTCGCCCGTGCGCATTGTGCCGCTCGTCATCGCTCGTACCGCTTCTCCATCACACGTGCGAGCGTGTGCTTATTTCGGTCGGAGAAGAGGAGAGTACGCAGGTATATACGCGATCGCGTGTGCGTACGGACGCGGGGCCGCGTGTGCCCAGACGACGGATGTAAGCAAAGCCGCAGATGCAGTCTTTGTAATGCTAATGTCTAGTTTACTAACAGCGCAACGCGTCACCCTTCTGCGCTGTGTCGATGCGCGAGGTGGGATTAATTCGTGCCCTTGTTTCTCCCTTCGTACGTAACGCAAAGTATCCGTTTCCATTCTTTCGCGTTTGTTATTCTCTCGATGCGAGTTGGCGCTTAACTCATAAACTGTGCTCTTAATTAACCTTCTAGGAGCGAGTATTGCAAATTTGCAACGTTCATTTTAAAATTAAATTCGGGATAAATTCGATCGGGACTTGTGCGCAAATTAATTATCCTTAAGAATTGAAGATGGAAATGTAGGTATGTATGTAGCATTGAACACTTCTACATACAGAATAATAATATATACTGTTAGATATCAAAGAAGCAATGATAACGTAATCTCTTGAGTGGATTCACATTTTTAACTTCCATGTGTGTCAAAATGTAAATCAATCCATTTCGGTGATTAATTTCAAAGTAAACGTCCATATGCACTTAGTAAATAATAAACTAATATATTCAGTCAAATTTAATTAATTAACACCTTCTTGAGTTGAATTGTTTAACTTTGATCCATTGTTCTAATTAAATTAACGACATAGGAACACTGGCGTTCTATAGAAAATGATTAAAATTACTCAAATTGAATATAATTTGACATTATATTCAATTTTTTGAGCAAAATCACAGTAAAAGAAATTGTTTTTTTAATGACAGACAATGCCGTCTCTAGAGAATTAATTTCGTAATTAGTCATACGTATTCTTATATTTGTTGGGAGGTAAGATTATATATTTTTTTCTATATTTAAATACGAGCTCGAGTACGTATTGTCTCGCATAAAAATTGAGTGATACCCGTTCGTCGACGTTAGCACTAAAAAGGGTGTTATATAGAAGAAAATATGGAACTTCTGACCGCGCGAGCGTTCACCCTCGAAACAAGATCCCACAGGAAGAGGTGGGCCACGCGGGAGCTCTTCACGATCCGGGCTACGCGTTCTTCTTTAAATATTGACGGAATAAACGTATAAATTACCAGCCACCTCCAGAGGGCTTGATCCTCCGACGGGCATGCCTCCTCGTATCTTACACGGACGTTGATTCGGGTAGTCCGGACCGCCGGAGCACCAGAAAGGTGCCAAGATGCACCGGTCTTGTTCACCTTTTTGATCTCCATCCCCGGAGCTCGCGCAAGCTGACAAGCCGCTTCCTCGAAATCTGGTATCAATTACCTCGTGTAACGTACAAGTGGTAACCGCCGCTGGGACGATTATGAACACGTTAATGGTCCGCGTCTCGGAACGCCGGGTACGCCCGAGATGCATGACAGACACCCACCGTGTAATTTGGTGTTATTTCACGTTCGTTCGAACGCGTGCATATTATATATCTATCGAACCCTGCCGTAATCATAGGAATTTTAGCGATATCTTTACGAGACGATATCTCGCTGTTTGTATCGATTCCCCGAAGGTGAAGATAATTTTTATCGGCGTCACTTGCTAAATCTTTTTTGTTATACCTGTACTGTTAAATTCATACTGTTGAATTATATGCAATTTGAGTTATTTTTAACAATTTCTATAGGTCGTCATTGTTTTTAATGTCATTAATTTAACTAAAATAATGGAACTAAATAATTTTTTTTGATAATTAGAAGTTTATCATTGTATCACTTTGTTGTAACTAGACCTTGAGAAAGATTTATTTCTGACAGTTGGACATATTATCAAATTTATGTTTTCGTAAATACTTATTCACTAATGCATTCTAGCATATAGCAATCTAGCAAAGACGCGATCTCTCGTTTATATAGTTCCCCATCGCACTTATCCGAGATTCATCACGAAGTGTCAGAACATACGAGTACGTCATATCGCGATCGACGTGTCGACGAGCAGATCGTGCGCATTCGTCAGCTCGTGCTTGCTCCCCTACCCGTAAATCGAGTTCAAGGTGTTCCCGGAGAAGGGGCACCTCTAGGCTGAGAGATCTAGAAGACGGCGAAGAATTTCGCATAGCAGAATCCTGGCACGGCGTGTCCGTCAGACGACGAGGTGCTAAGTACCCTCCGGCTGATGTTCGGTCAGCCGAGAAACTATTTCTGTTCCCAGTGGCAAAAAGGGGCCGGTGGGACGCGCCGTAACACACTTGGTTGGCCGCAGCGAGGAACGCGTGCGATTCGGACGGCCAACAGGTGCTTTATACGCGACTGTCTGGATAAGAAGGATCGAGGAGAATTGTCCCCGGGGTTCACGGCGTGACGCGGGCACCTTTCCGTAACTCTTTACGCGCGCGTAGATACGCGGGTCCAGTCACGATGACTGCCGACCGACGAGAATCCACGCGTGTCTTCGGCCATTTATTGAACGCGAAACATCTTTTGTCTTTCACAGCGCCACGTTTGTCTGGTATAATCGTCTTGGACAAAACAATCCTGCAAGAAGTAACGGATTATATCCTGGATGTAGTCACGTGACTGTGTGTGTGTGTGTGTGTGTGTGTGTGTGTGTGTGTGTGTGTGGAGAGTTTGGCGATTTAGTTATCAAGAAATAGGAATTTGATATTGTTTATTATTGAATCACAATTAAAGTTAGAAATAATTTTTTTCATTTAGTGAAATTTACAAAATTCATTTTACTTAAAAAATATAAATCCTATGTATATATATATCCGGCTCTGTGAAATTCAATAGATTTTCGGGTAACACACAAAATTGAGCTTTTTAATTCTACATTGATGGATACAATTATTATGCTGTATTAACCTTACGGATCTAACGCTAAAATCTATAACGTAGTTACTAGGTAAGACTCATTTAATTTATGTTAATTAAAAGCTTAATTAATTTCATAAACCAAAATGACATTATTTGTATAAAAAATGTATTTTAATTAAGTATATTATAATTTAATTAAGTATATATTATAGGAATAATCGAAATTTGCAGATATAACATAAAAAAAATTGGATTGTTTAACATTTTTGACAAAGAGATAAATCTCGAAGAGATTTATGTGATTGAATGTGTCCAATAGATCAACTGTTAGCTCCAGAGAGAGATTAATAATTGCGAGAGGTATATGACACGTTGCGTGTGTGATATAAATTAGAGTTTTATCTTCTTTGTTTTCTTTCGATACCTAAGTTGATATATTTTAACAGAACTAACTCGTAACAAATGATCCGACAATCTTCTATCTTAATTATATATACCTAATATTAAACAGATTACCATTTTAATATTTCAGGAATTGCCATACAATTTTAGTCTATCCATTGTTTGCAATACACAAAGAGCGTGGTATACGAATCGTGGACTGTAGCAACGTTTCCCCCATAAATCTGCGTTTTGACTCTATCCCTACTTCCGGCACGTTGACGCGGCAGCGGGAGCGTGTCGCGATGAGAGACTGGAGAGAAACAGAGAAAAGGGATGGGGAACGAGCGAAATTGTCGTGAGGATGTTGCCGTCGCCGAGGCGAGTCGGATTTAATCGAGGCGTACGCTATTACTCCCGGTCGCGTCGGACTTGCTGGTACCAGACGGACCTCCTCGCCAGGTGTGCAGAAATCATCGCAGCAACGACAACGACACGGTGTGCACCAGCATTACCAGTACCAACAACAACTAACGTCGAGAGTAGGAGCGGCTCGCTAACGACCCCGTAGAACATGGATGAAGGTAGAAAGGGAGGAGGGCGGGAGAAGGACCGCGGGTGGGTTAAACTCCGGGCTTAAATATCAATCAGCGAGCGAGGAAGAGCAGTGAGAACGAGCAGTGGTGAGAGGAGAATCAACGCGGGCGGGGCAAGAGAGAGATGGATACGAGAGGAAGACAGGGAGAAAAAGACGAGAGACGGCCCCGGTGGTAACGCAGAACCGGTGTGTGACTCGCACGCCCGTGTGTCGGGGCACCTCTTCGCGGGTGTTTAATTAGCAGCTCGGCAAACCAGACGCCATATACTCAGAACTCAATCAGATCCCTTCATAAGCGCACCTCGACTTGGTCCTCGTATGCATAATGCTGCCATGCGGCTGTTCCACGCGCTGCATGGACGATGTTCCTCGTGTCGAACTGATGGAGTATCGAAGAAGGGAAAAGAGGGGTGGAGCTCGTAAAAATAATTGAAATCTATCGATGAACGACTCTTCCATACTCAGAAAAATATAGTAGTTGTAATTATAAAAGTGATAACAACAAATTGTGATACAAATTTTACATTTTAGAATATGTATGTAATTGATTAAACTAACTACTACACTAATATATAGTTAAACTATTTTATACTTGGAACGACTATAAAATAGTTTATTCTCAGCTATGTTAATACATATAAAACTTATATAGTTGCCACATTTGCAGTTGTCACGCTATATTTTTCGAGTACAAAGTCATTTATCGATAGATTTCGAGGAATACTGCAATATTTTTAATTTTAATCTATAATGAATTTGAAAAAGGTTAAAACTAATATTGTTGGTTTTGCAAAAATATTTTATACATTCTGCGATTTACACGCGTATAATCAAGTACATTTTTTTCTAATCATTCTAATTATTCCTTAATTGTTACTTCTTAATTGAAATAATTATATATTTTAATAATTAAGAATACACACATGGTTAACATATACAGAAAATGCAGTTTGCAAAGTCAGGTTTAAAATATATTGCGCAGTGAATACATCCAGAGTACCGTTGTGTTGTTTTCGCGCAGCTATATATACCGAGAAGACGAACGATGCTGCTCGCGGCTGTTTAATTAGCAGCTCGGCTAACCAGATGCCATTTACTCAGAACTCAATCAGATCCTTCATAAGTGCATCTCTCCGGCTCTCGTATGCATAATGCACGGAGCGCGCGAGTGGCCCATTCGCAGCCTCGAGATGAACAACGCGAGCGAAAGAGTAATTAAATTCTGGTATTGTGCTTCGGGATAATCGTATCTTTCAAACGAGAGTACGCTGAAAATGCGCTTAACGACGCGTGGTTTTAACGCCGATTATTATAATTAACGATTGCATCGAGTCATCTCTCAAAATTGCGCGAGATTTTTTCTTTCCACGCTCTCATTACACTTATCGCGATTCCGTTGATTTCTGAGACTCGTACGTGTTCCCTTAAGATAGCTTTAATTAGTAATTACTCACCAACTCCTTCGACAGACCGTTTAACTCGATATTAACATTCCATCTTTAAGAGCGGCCTATGCACCTGCCGATCGAAATCACGCGTTCACCGTTCAAGTCGACTGCTCTGATTGCGCCTGGGGAAAAAATCCACAAACGGGCCGGCCGCGGAGCGTTATTAGCGGAGAAACAGAGTCCACCAAGGTGAAAATTCATTACGCCGAATGACCGCTGGAAACGATTTTATCGGGGATCGGCGGTTTCGGTTCTCGTAATTACCATTTCAAATGCTCACCTCTGCCCACCCGGGGCCCCAACGCTCGCTCTCGACGAGCGACTTCTCGTTCCCTTGCACCGGGTGGTCCGTTTGGGGTCCCGGGAGGTAGTGGGCCAAGTGTGGGCTTTATTATTTAGTTTGCCTGTTTCGGTCTCTCATCTCCTCACGCCCTACCGGCGATGCTTCTCCTTCCAATCCGGAGAGATCCGTTTGCGCGTTCACGTCCGCGTCTATTCTCATTCTAATCAGCTCCGCCGCCTTTTCTTCGAGCTTAAGCCTTCTCTTCTTTCGCGCCTCTCCCAGCCCATATACACCGGACGGGCCCTCCTGTCTCCCTTATTATTTTAGTGCCTTCCTCTTGCGTCGTATCGAACAACTCCTCCGCAGAGTCGCGCGGTACGCACGTCGTCCTTATCCTTCTGGCCGGGTTGTCAGTGGTCGACACCGCCAACGCGTGACATTTACCAGTGGTGCTCATTGGTTTCTATCTATCGATCTCCGAGTCATCTCGTGCAATCTCGAACGCCCACTGTTTCGCGGACTATTCATCAACAACGAGCTTGACGCTGCGTTTTTAATAACCGCGATCGCGCTTAGACTTCCCTCGGTCGCGAAAGGTAAATGCACCAGGGATGATTTACATTCGCGCAGGCGTATGGAGGATTTATTACCGTTTTGGCAGCAGCACCTACGGATGCTAAATTAATTTCGCAACTTTTTTAAATTATTACCGTCTACAAAAGATTTATCTCTCGGTCGTGCAGAAATAATTTACCAGGATAACGAAGTAAATTTAGCATTAGTCCTTTTTTCCTCATTTCTCAGTACAACAGTGTCGCGTTACATGATATTATACACGACGTTGGACATAATTGACTGATTATGAAAGAATTGGTAAATTGAAGTTACCTGATTTTTCTCTTTATATACACGAAAGTTGGTTCGAAAATTTATGACTACATCTCATCCGATCTTAAGATGCGGCCTTTGTCGGAAAAGGAATTGAGTAGTCAAATTTGTAGCCCTAGTACTGAAATCTATTCCTCGCACATAGTTCTGTCTGGTCGCAGCGGCGTGATTAGCATGCAGGTAGTCGCGATCTGATGACTATACAGAGAAGCCGAGGCGGTGACAGTCGCACGCGAAAAATCGTAAAATGCGTATCAAATGAAAAATCCAGGAACGTGCCGAATAACAAGCGATAGCCACTTCAGTATCGCCTATAAATGGCGATTTCCTCGGCTCTCGTCTGTCTTTCGAGAACCTTTGTCTTCGCCGACGCAAGATACTTGGAAACGAGTCTTTACAGAGCTGATCGTAGGATTTAATGACACCTCGAGTCCCTTTCTGATTGTGATCTGCTTACAGATGTAACTCACATTTATTCACGTGGAGACAACGCCACAATTTGACCAGCGTAGCTTCAGGAATTCGACTTTACATACAAATAATTAGTGAACAAGGTCATATTTGATCAGAGCGAATGTTAGTGCCTAATAATATTTTTGCGTGAATTTCACAATTTTCAATTCAAGCAGACTGTATACTAATTATTTGTCGGTCTTGAAACACAAATTTTAATTGAAGCTGAAATGCGTAATACTACACTGAAGAGAAATTAATTAAATTAATCTGGAGTATGTACATAATAATTAACTAAATTGTTTATTGAAATATTAAATTCGATCCCATAATTTTGATTAAGATAACCAAGTCAAATCAGTTGCATGCATTCTGAAAATAAAAAAAAACTTGTGACATGCAATGGCAATCTCTTAACATATTTTATTAATTACTAGCGTGTGATAAGTTAGATTTCAATTATAATATATATATGTATACTCAATTAATATATACTTAAAACTTTATTTAATGAGCTACAGGAATTTTATAGGTAAGAGTCATAAAAATTTGCTTACTTTCGTCTTCGTCGCGAATTCAATTTTACACAGAAAAATGTTTTGTTCTTTAAACTAAAATTTTGTTGTAACAACAAAGATTTGGTTGAAATATTTAAAAATTTTTTTGTTAAAATGTAAAAGTGCTGAATTATTTGGCTGCAAACAAATATTTTTATTATTTACAAAATTGAGAAATTATTTTGTAAAAACAACTAAATGTTTTAATTATGTAAACAAAATATTTGGTTGCTGTTAAAAAGTGCTTCAATTAAATAGTTTTGCAGAAGGCACTAAATTTTTTTTCTAATGCAGAATTCGAATTCAGGGAATCATTTTAGAATATCAGTGAGAAATCTTGCAATGCTGCATTTATTTTGTTTTATATGGCTTTTTATTTACAGAAAGAAAAAGAAATAGAACACCACCGTGTCATAAGCAGTACATGTTCGATCATTAGAGAAAGAGTCTGGTTGCATTGATTGGAATTCTAGATTCATTGGTTGAATCTATTATAATTCTAGTTAAGATAACTCAGAATTCTGATTGATATAATCAGAATCTTTTGGTTCGTTCATTTTCAACTAAAATTTTTTTTTAGTGTTACAAGAACGTTTTTTTTCATGCAATTTCAACTTTATTTTCTTTGTTCTTCCGATAAGTGTATGCGCATATTATTATTATCTTAGTTATAATACATTATAACGGACCATAATTATCACGCCATTACCGTGGTGCTAAAATACCGGCGAGGGAAATAAAATGTAATACGCAGACGTCGTAAATACTTTTTCTCGTTGGGCTCTCCGGACCGCCATTATTGAACCGTTTATCGCGCGCATCCGGGTCGGCCAGGGGAGCGAGGGCTCGTCACGCCAAAACGAATGGATAAATAGATCGGCAGGAGGACGCGGCGCGGTAATATACGAGCGTACGCATCCGAGAAGTACCGGGAAGGAAGAGTTGTCGGACGATGTATACGCGCGCATCGGGTATACATAACGTGGCACCGTTTGTGTGCCCAGTTAATTACTCGCGTAGTAAATTATCAGGTAATGAGGTGCCGGGTTCGAGCCCGGGGCCTTCTTCACGTCTCCCCTCCGTCTCCGTTCTTTCTCCTTCTCTCTGGATACTTCGCGAGGCACTGCCCTATCCCCGCTGGACATCCTCTGGTGGAAAGAGAGAGAACCAATAAATCCGCCAGGGCCTTAAGGAGGGATATTGTTAGTTGTAAGGTAAATCATCTCCGCGGCTCGAAAACGGCTGCCTCACCTTGCCGCGACCTCCTCTCCTCGCCTCACGAGGCCTCGAGGAGACGTTTGTTACCTCGTGCACGCCGTTTCTACACGATACTTTCTGCCCAGGCATCACCACTTCTGCTTCTCTCGTCTTCTCGCCCCCCCACGTTCCCCGTGCCCGTCTTCAGTACCAACGAGTCTTCCTCGTAGTCAGTCCAGTTAGCGTCAATATGCGGACACATAGCCTCGTCATTAGCGTCATCGGATCCCTGATGCCTGCACGAGCAGTCCTTAACGCGCCGGCCCGAACCGCGGGACTCAATCGCGAGATGCTGGACTTTTCGGAATTTTCTGCTGACAAGATGCTTCTTCCAAGATGTTACGCAAATGCGTCTGCAGGAACGAGAATGTCACGGACTGTAATTTATTACAAAGACGGTGTATTCGTAATTTACTAACGTGTTATGGGATTTCATTTTTTAAATTAATTGCTATTCTCTTCCCTAACTTTTAATGTCGGTAAAAATATATTGATAGTTTTTAACCATCTGAGAATGAAGTATGGCGATACTTTCGAGTATATTTAGGAGTAGGGAGGGGAGAATACAGACCTGTAAATAATTTTGTTAAACCAGCTTGAGTGTCCTACATAATTATTTTGAGTACAATAAAATATTGATGTGGTTTTAATACCATGTGGTATCTATATACAATATAATTCTCACAATTTACACCATTTTGATGATAATATTAACATCCAACACAGAATTATATAAACATCGCATGGTGTTAAATCCTCACATTGACATTTTTTTTAGAGCGTAGATTATATTTTAGCAAAATCGTTCTCTCCATATATATATATATATATATACGAGTATTTTTTTTAAATACAGATATGATGGCTGCTAAGTGTAATGGATAATTTCCACACTGCATACGCACTGCCTATTTTACGCAATATCTGAAACGATCGAACGTGTGAGAATATTATTAATGATAGCAGGGACACGAATCAGTGATGTCATCGTGGAAGTATTCAGATGCAAAAGAATTTAAAGACACCTTCCCGTGGGCTACGTCTTTTATTTTCTTGTGCTTAGTTAGTTTTCATATGCTAGGACTTCATTGCGAGTGTCATCACATTCCTAACGCCTGCACGATCGGCCTGTGCCAAGCGTGAAGTCATCCTGGGACCGTCAACGGTGCCTTATAGTTCATAGAACGCAACAGCGCAGCGTGACTTGCGCTTTATTTCGATTAACCACGGCAAATTATTCTTAAGCCAGCAGATATTCTGTAAAAATAATGACACTTCCGGACTATTCCCTCCGGTCCGACTTGTTACCGTCGATTTATCAAACCGACAAGGGAACCTAACAAACTGATCATCGCGTCACTTCTTCGTGGTACCTCCTTTTCGTGTGGTCACTTAGTGTCACAACACGTGGACACTCGGACCCCGTCATTAGTGCCATCAGATCTGTAACGCTTGCACGAGGAGTCCTTACCAGCGCTTGTGTTCCGCGAAGTCCTGTTACCGTTCTCAAAATAGAGACTCGAAACCTCTCTCTAATACGTACTCCCTCTATATACAGTTCTTTTTTTACTTGTAATTCATCAGGGATCCGTAGAACGCATTTTTACACACACACAACGAAGAAAGCTTATTTAACTTATATAACAGAAACATATTTTTTATGACACTAAAAGAACATGTGTGTCCTTAGGATCCATAAAAGTTTTTTGTTATTGGTTTCAAAAGTTTTAAGTTTTTAAAAACTATATAAAAAGATTGTAACACTTGAACTCTTTTCATAAATATAGAATAATAATTAGCTTATATAGGACCTGTGAAAAATAAGACATTAAAACATAAAGTTATACCAAATGATTATTTTATACTATTTAAGAATTTATTATATTATTTATTATATTATTACACTCTTTAAAAATTAGGAGATCGATCTAGAGGATCCGTAGAGTTCCAGTTACGGATTAAATGTGTAAATACATTTTTTAAAGATTTATGACGAAGAAATATTAATTATTTGCTAAATGCTGTATTTTTGTCTCGATAACTATCTCAGTTAGCAAAGCGTGTCTCTGTTGAGAAAAAATTGTGGTAGCCAGCGTAACGAGCGAATAAAATGATTGCTATGCGCTTGAAGGAAATATCATTGCTTCTCATCGAAATGCATTACTAGTCGTGCGTATAATACTGTGCGTAGTAATTAACCTTTCGCGATATCGCAACTTTCTTAGCCGCGGGTTTTTGTGATCATATATATTTTATGTATACTATCGAGTTTCCCATCCATTGTACGCTTCCTGCCACGCCTACGAGCCTTTCACTTAGGTATATTCGCTACAACTGTAATTAGATGACTTTATCAATGCTCATTAGAACAATCTCACGCTGATGATTTATGGTAGTTCTCTTAAATTATACATGCTCTATTGATGGTTATTTTCGAGATTTCAGCTTTGTGTTCACTTGATAGAGCTTTCTTCTCAACGATATTATATTCTTACGAGTCAGAAATCATATTTGAATTATAAATGATAGGTAGTTTAACAGCCATCAATAAAGTCATATTTATATCTCTTGTTTTCAAACAGAACATATTTTTGGAAAATTAAATACTTCTCTTGCGCGCGAGTAGACAATAGATGTACAGATCGAGATCTGCCTCGTGGCAAAAGGAAACTATTAGGCTCAATGTGGATACCTTACTAATGATTCGCCAGGGCTCACCATCCTCTACGCGTGACGAAGTATCTACGCTCGCCACGTGGTTGTACTAAGAAACAACTTCACTGCACCGGAGTCATTAGCAACACGATTGTGTTGCCTTCTGTTTAACGAGCACCCTCCGGAGCCCAAGACGACATTATTATTTGCAATAATTTATTACATCCTGATCCACATCGGTGTGTATTGCCTCATTGCATTTTTCACCTTACGATTTAAGTCAGTCATAATGCTGTAACATTAATTACTTTATCAAAAAATTGTTCCACCCACAATCAATATCATGTCAACATTTACGTAGATACTTAAAACAATTGACAAGCAGTAATGGTAATTACATCATTTCCATATTTTCAACGATAAGGCAATGAAATGCCTACATATCTCTAATGTAGCTCTAACTCTACTTCTCTCTAATGATAACTGTATCGGATATGATGAATGGAATCGGATCATTTGAATTGAATGTTAAATTGTGTTGCATTTATGTTGCACTTACTGTGAAGAAATATATGTGAATAATTTAATCGCTGAAAGTTCAATATAGCGGATTTCCCATAAACCAATTCGTATTTATACTGCAATTATATATATTTCAAATCGAAGAGACATTAAAGTGACTGATAATTAATTACCATTGGCCGATCTTGATTTAGACTTTCCTTATCGAGAAATACCGTTATACACTGGTTACCAATGTCGAGAGTATCACAATAATCGGTACATCGATCACGGCACACCGTTTTAATTAACCCACGCTAAATCAAATACAATCAGATTACCATGTATATCTCGTATGCATTAACTGGCAACATTTATTAGAATTGCGTCTGCATGGCAGTTTAATTATACGGCTAATTATAAGCTTTCACGTATACTCCAACTGCCACAACTTGCGACAGTAATTTTCTATTACATTATTATCTATTAATTATAGCTACATTTCTCCGATAGTCCACTTGAATCGGAATTTATAATATGAAAATTATGAATTAATTTGACGTATAATCTAAGAGTTAATTTGTAAATTAATTTATTTATTATTTAATTCATAAACAAGATTACGCTGGTAATATCACAACTATTTGCCCAGTCCCGGTTTTTTTCGATATAGTTTATAATCACAGTCCACTCGAATCGGAACTTATATCATTGAAATTATGAATTAACACTTGACGTATTATCTAAAAGATGAATTCATAAATAAATAAATTTGTTATTTAATTCATGAATAGTTACGCTAACAATATCGTAACTATTTGTTCTTTAGTATTATATTTAATCCTTTAATAGAAGATAAGATCGGAATCGAATATGACTCAACGACTTTGTTAGTCAGAGCGTCGAAAATTTCTAAAGAAAACCTTATTGTTAGAAAGTTCAATTTTGATGAAAATTACCGAATGTTAATGACGTAATGTCAAATTTAGATTACCATCGAGAATACCAATAGATTCCCGTGGACTGATAGATGCAAATTATGCGCGTTTGAATCGCCGTTAGCGGATCGTAGGCCCCGTTTATCTGTGTGTCCCCCCGTATGTCAATGGCGCGGCATATCCAACGACACACGTAATAATGATTGGCGAAGCTGGCAATTACCCAGCGTCTCTCGTAGCCCTTCACCGAATTGTGATTCAGCTCGTGAGTGCCGATGCCCGTTGTTCAACTGCGGGGCTGACTGGAATATTATATGATCCTCATAACAAAAGTGTGTGCCCGTCTTGAGGCCTCCGCTGATCGCTGACCGTTCGGCCTGCTCGCTCGTCGCTCATCGTTTCACCCGGCTCGTCCTCTCGTCTGCTTGGACGCGAGCCGACACGGAGAAGTGCGGAATACGCCTCGAAAACGTGGTCTATGGTTTGATCTAGTCAGAGTTATTCGCGCGAGTCTTGCCGGGCCTCGGGAAGAGAGCCAATGGGGATTGTGCTTCGCCTACTAGTGGCTTACGTTATAGATTTTTTTCAACTCCGCGAGTCTGGCATCCATGGGAACTCTTCAACGACGCGTCGCGCCGTTCGCAAAGCCGTTCTCACCGGCACGCGTGGCGCTTAGCTCTTCTTTCCTTGGTTTATGTCGCACGCGATTTTTCGATCGTTTTCAACGCTCAGACATGACCACCGGCACCTCGCCGTAAAATCGTTTCCATCCAGATTGCGCTAGGAAAGATGTCGATCTCTTCTGCTTTCCCTTCCGTTCTTTACTAGTTCGTTTCTTTCTGACCATCTCTGCGATGCCGAGGCATCTTTCGCGGAATGCAAATGTCTTCCCACGCCATAAATTATTCTCACTGTCTTGCCAGCTATGCTCTTCAACGGTATGCGCACTTGTACACGATCTTCTTCACTCGGACGTGCGCATCATACCTTAGTTGCGAAATATCATTCCGCGTTCGCTAAAATTGCAACTGCATCTGATCCTGATGATAAAATTGCAGCTGATCCTAAAACATTGTAAAGAACATAAATCGTTTGTGAACACACTAGAACAAGCTTTAATTCAAACATTTTATAAGACGACCTGAATGCATACGCTCTAAAAAATATGATATAAATATTTACAAAATCATATATATATATATGTGATGTCTATAATTCTCATCGTTAGTAGTACTGATTTAAACATAGTATGGACATCATGAGTTTTAAATCCATATTGTGATGGTAATGTAAACACTAAGAGTTTTAAATTTGTGTTGGGCGTAGATTTAACATCATGCAGTGTCTATAATTCTCACCGTATTAATGTTAATATTAGCATCAACGTGCTGTGGATATAAAACCTCTGGTGTTTATATCAGTACAACACAATGAGAACTCTGTATATAGACTTCACACACTGGTGTTAATCTACTCTTATATTTTTTAGAGTGTACGAGCTCGATTTGAAAATTTAAAATTCTTTTGAAATATTTTGCATTGCACTGACTGATCTTGTATATAAAATATGCAAAGAACATAAATCTCTTGTCAACACACTAGAACAAGCTTTAATTCGGACATTTTATAAGACGATCTGAATGCGTATGAGTTCGACTTGATGGGAATCTAAAATTCTCCTGAAAACGGTCGTATACGAGCAATTCGAAATTGCGGAACCTTAATCTCGCGTCGAGCGGCTCCAGAGAAGGCGTAGCATCGACTAAGAATGTAAATCGTTCTTAAACCGGCGGCGCATAACGAATACAAATTCTCGCGTAACCGCTCGCTCTCGCGTACGCTCCTTGATGGCATTTAGAGGCGTACGAAGAGGTGGAGTCCTTCATACAGGATCGCGTTGCGTTTCATTGCGTTGCGTTCCATCCGAAACTCAAGTACCGTCTCGAAGGCTTTATGATCGCGAGGGGGCCGGTCCGCGACTTGACTATCGTAAAAGTCATCGCGATCGATGGGTAAAAAGCTGTTCGGTGGATGATCTGGCCGCGTTGCATCGTGCTGCATTTAGCCGTCACGGGAATGCCCATCATAAAGACGACGATGGCGAGCGCGGTGTGAGGGAATCGCTGTTCGTCGGCGGCCTATAAAATTCAGAATACTGGATGTAGATTTCAGGGCGGTGTATCGTTTGACTCGTTGTACCCCTCGCCTGGGTTCCTTCACGCGGCCACGCGAGAGCTACGGCAGTTAAAGTGCGGCGAGGAATATTGCCGCGTTCCACATCGTTCGGAGTGCCGCTGAGATTCGTACCGACAGTTCGCACGTACTCGAACAATCGCTGCGAAGTACAATAATTACAACGGCCTTGCTGGTAGGTCGCTCCTCTCGCTTCCTCTCTTTCGCTTCTCTCTCATTTCTTCCATCTCGAATGCGCATCCTGACGAGCGACGCGACAGTGGCGAACAAAGAATCGTCCAAGCGTCTATTATCGAACGAACGAAGCTCTGTCACAGGAAGATGTTCATCGACAGAATTAAACGATAACCGTTGGTTCTTTTACATCTAACAAGGAAGCAAACAATTCCGCTTTGAATTCAAATGGAAATATGCAGGAAACAGAAATGAGACAATTGTACAAGGAAAGAATGGTTTGATGAAGTATTTAAAAATTTACACATCTGAAGATATAATTTTGTTAGACCATCAAAATAATTATCATGAAATGAGATATCTTAGGCCTAAAATCAGGATAACTTTGATTCAAATATTGATAATATTCAGCACATATTAAAATCGATACATAAGACATTTTAAAAAATTAAAAATATTTTGAGGACGTCTTATTTTGTGATTTCAAGCATGTGTGCTGTCTAGACACTTTTAATTTGGACCAAAGTTATTCCGACTAGGCCAGTTTTTAAAATGTGTAGAGCACACAAGCTGGGTGCTAGAATGTCAAAACTGTTTGTAGCATTGCTCATTATACATACATTCTATGTTATTTTGATAGTTCAACAAAATTATTTCGGGTGTATCTAGTTAAATTTTTTAATATAGTTGGGCAATCTCTTTCTTTCTATGTATTTTTACATCGATTTAAAGTTACTTTTGTCTTTTTCATTTAATCCATACAGCACAAATTTGCAATAACATTACTGCAACGTTTGCAAAGTTACTGTAATATTGCTGAAACATTGCAATGTTGCTGCAATATTGCTGGAATGATTTGTGCTGTATTGGTATGTCGTACATCAAATATATCGTCGTTATTGATTTAAAATGATTAATGAAAATTGTAAATATGCAAAAAATATTTGAAATTATCCGATAAATATCCGATAATTATCCGACAATTTGAGCAATTTTAATATTATTTTGTGGCTTCCATGCAGAATTGTTGAATTGGAATAATCATCCGCTATTGAACTTAATTTATCGCGCATTGTAATTTACCTTGCTATACAACTTCTGTTATTACACTCCTTTCTTTTGAAGACGATTCTCAGCAATTCTCTAGATACGCTCGACATTCATGGTTCACCACGTGTCGCGATGTAGAAGGCCAAGAAGGAAAGCAACGATTCTAAATAGACGGTAGTAATAATAACGTTCCACGGTATTCTCTGTATTAGGGATAATTGGAGAATGAGCCGCAAACGGCAGCGCAGGTTTATCCCTGCACGATAAAAGTCCGGGGTAAGGGAAGGGAAGTGCCCGACGCGGACGGAAAGAGGAGCAAGGGGGAAAGAGGAATACAGCAAGAAGGAAAAACGCGAATTCCACGGGCACAGATGCGTCCGGGAGCACTGGGTGGAACTATGAAAGCGGGTTGCACAATAAGATCCTTCGGCGGGACTCAAGATAGAGTTAGAAATAGTCTGTCCTATACCGGAGAAGGTAGGACAGACAGACCGAACTACAAAGCGTTCAGCCATCGGCTACGATCTTCCATGCGAAACGACAGGGTAGGCGAATCGAAATAGGAGAGAAAGACTGAGAGGGGAGTCGACTGGCCAGGATGACGGTCCTGACTGCGTAGGCAAGGAGCACCGTCGAGACATTATCCACTTACACGGAATTATCCTTCTTCTGGCAGGCTCGTAGAAGATGCGCGCGCGCACACTCACGTTGTGTATTCTTATTCTTTTTCCCTTTTATCTTCCTTCCACTATTTCTCCTCCTCCTCCTTCTCCTTTATTCAGCTGCCGGAAAAATCGCGGTGCGGAATCGCCGCTACCATTGTTCAGCGGGCAGAGGGCGAGAGAAAGATCCAGCGAGGAACCTCCGCGGGAACAAAAGAGCTGCGATAGGGGCAGCAGCACCGAGAACACAGAGATGGGACGAGGCTCCGTGCGTTTCCCCCCGCCGTTCATTTGAGTGTTAATCGCCGGCCATCAGGCAAATTACCGGCCCTCTCAGTACACAGAGAGCGCACTGCGTGGGTCCTCCTTTTTTCTGGTCATTGTTCGAAGGGTCTTCGGGACCATTCGCGCGCGTAACGCGCCCTTCTCGCTCGATCCTTGTGTATCCCTGCCATCCGGAACGGCTCCTTCGTTCAACCGATCACCTTCCCTTCCTTCCGTACGAGAGCCAGCAGGTTGTTGAGCGGCCTTGCGCAAACCTGTAACTCAAACAAACGGAAAATTCGTGCCGCCGTACGTACGGTAATCGCCCGGCGCAATTCGACAAAATTGCGGGGTCTGCCTTAGTCGAGTGCGAGCAGCATCGCTTATCTTTCGCTCGTGCTTTTTTTCACGTCTCCATGGCATGCGCTTACCTGCCGTTTTTCACATTCTTCACTGTGTTCTGTGATCTCTATGTATTGTATAGTGCTCTCCCGTCGAAGATGAGCTCACTCGTTACACACTCCCGTAGATACTACGATTCGACCGAACTTCTCAAACAATTGGTATAAACAACATGACGAACGAATAATTTTAAGCAAGTACTCTGGCATCTCTCGCGGTTAAATTGTTCTCCTACTTGCTTTTCATATTTTGCTGAAACCGCTTTTGACGGTTTTTCTTTCTTATGGACTATTTAACCTTTAAGTGGATAGGTGGAGTGACCACAATGCCTCAGGCAAAATTTTCTTAAAAATCTTGTTCTGGTAAAGGAAAATACGCAGTAAACACCAACTAATAATAATAGTATTATCATAATAATAGTAATAACATCAATGTTACAAGTTCGTACTCAACAATGTAACTGTTTTTTATACGATATTATATTATATTTACATTGTTGAGTATCAAATTATACATTAATGTTACATTATTATTAGTGATGTTGGGTAAGCAGTATGCCCAGAAATCTAAAGGTTATTATTTTTCATTTCTCTATTTCATAAGAGGATATAATTAATAATTAATAAATGTAAATTTAATTATATTCAGTAAAAATAAAGTAATACTAATTAATACTATAAAAATTAATTTTTTAGGTGTTCTGAGTATCCCACTTATTAACTTGTATTTTCAAATCACCTACGTTAAACTACCTACGTTAACATGTATGTATACGTCCAATTAAATCTGGAAGGTGTTGAAAGATTCTTAATTGATAGATAATATCAGTGAAATCACGTCGAATCTTAACGTAGTAAATATTTTCCTTCCCGACATAAAAAAATATACGTGTTACCATTCAGCATTACTCACGAAACGCGATATCTCGCAACACGTCATACTCGTGCCACAGGAATACAGCGCAAAAATACAACGGCGTACGATTGAACGCGAGTCCGTTCGGTGAAATGCGTACTCGCCGCGCGATTTATGGGCGGCGGCGCGATTTCGCTTTCCAGTCGGCGCGCGAAAACCAACGCGGCTGATCTGGATTCGTGTCGGGCGTATCGGGAGCTCGTCGCAACTCGACGCGGATAACTCTTGCCGGGGCCCCGGGGACAGGTATACGCAAGGCACTCAGGGTTCGTGGGCACGAACAATCCAAACGGTGCGCGGTGCGGTGCACTCTCCCGAGAGCACACGGCGTGGGAGTTAAAATCCACGCACGCATAAATTAGGCTCGTACGCGCGGGAGCGTGCGATAAGTTAAGCGGTTCACGTAGACACCGGTAATTATGGATGCGTTTAAGTCGCGGCGGTCCTGGTACCAAAATAAAATAATATACGTGAGCCGGCGTTTTTATTGCCGAATTAAGGGCGCTTCGCCGGGACGTAGCCCCCCCGTTGTCGCGGTCTTATCCGTTCTCCGCATCTCCGTCTCCGACGACGAGAGGGCCAGATGTAACTTGGTCTCATCCAATGCAGGAATATTTAATAAAAGGCCATGCCGTAAAATAGTGCCCATGTATCTTTTCGTTAAGCAGATCAGCGAATGGAAGACGATTTTGCGTATGCTAAGAGCTTTTATGATCTAAATCGCTATAATCCGACGACTCTCGTGACGTATGTATATTAATATTCAACACATGTGACATATACTTCAATCTATCTCACTCATTTCTGCACAAGAGAAAAACAGCAATAATAAGGTGTAACTATAAGGTGACAACTATATAAGTTTTTATATGTGGAATTAATATACATAGTTGAATAAATTGAATTATTTTACAGTTGTAATAATTCTAAAATAGTTTATTGAACTATATATTTATATATATGTATGTGTGTATGTACATTGATTCTACACATAAAACTTGTCTAATTGTTACCTTTGTTGCTATCATTATGAACGTTTCCGTTTTAGGAAGTACAGCCAACACAAACATTATTCTATTCTTCTTGATATTTAATGAATAAAAAAAATACACTGAAAAAAATGATGTATTTATAGCGTTATTTTAATTGAGAATAATCTCGTTGATTTTTAACAATAGTATTAATGAAACAAGTAAAATTTTATTAGAATAAGAGTATGACGTATTTGTTTCATTAATGGTATTATTGAATTAATAAAATTATTTTCAATTAAAATAATACTATTGATACATCATTTTTTTTTTCAGTGTAGAATGACACGTTGATTGTATCTTCTAACAGGAAAGTAGCCATAATGATAATATAATTATAAAGATAATAACTATACAAGTTTTATAATATAGAATTATAGTTTACATTACTATTTTATAGTTACTGAAACTAAATCTTTTTTTCTGAGTACTGAGTCTCAAATCAAAGTATTCAGAAACGACCGTTACTATCACAGAAATAAGCGAGCTACGAAATTAAATATCTCTTTTTAATCAATATTACTAAACTAATCGAAATTATTTATGGTTCTACAAAATTTATTCTATAAAAATCAAATTATTTATTTTATTTCTTTCTTTAATCCAGCAATGTCAGCAATTGCCAACGCGATTTGTTTCTCAATGAGCGAGCTTGGATAAAGAGAAATTTTCCGACAGTTTATTACCCTATTGTCTACCGTAGCGAAACGATTTAACGTAGTGATACGCGCTTATCGTACTAGCTACCGACTTCGTGACGTTAAAATTACCACCGGATTTCGCTAAACAACCAACCGGTCGATTGGCCGACAGGCTGATCGACGTACAATCTTTTCGCAGTTTCGCAACGCTACAACCGAGCGGGGAACGGAGTAACAATCGAAGTACGCGCCCAAGAACGTGTACGCAGTTCGACGTCACTACCGGCCATCGGCGATTTATCGCGATAAACCTGCGGACCCCCCTCGACCGGACTCCTCCCTGCGTTCCTCCGGCATTGCAAAAGGAGATCGTCGATGCGCGGAGAGCGGCGCGACCGCAGCCGCACGGCGGTTATTATAAAACAAAAGACGATGGTCGATGCCGATAATAAAGAAGGGGGTACGCGCGCCGATGCGTCCCCCATAGGAGCGAGAAGGAGCGCAGCTGATGATGCGAGAGCGGGATGGGGTTCGCGGGGAAAGGGACCGGGACACCGGGAGAGAGGCCGATATCCGCGAAGGAGGCAGCGGGCGCGAAGGATGTGGTTCCACGCACCGCGATCGACTTAATTCGCGCGCTACCCGACTCTTTTTCCAGCGGTCGTTCTTTTCCCCCTTCCTCGCCTGCCCACCCCTTCTCGCCTTGTTGCGATGTCCTCCTTCAGAGTTGCTCGCGGTTCCCTCCCGGCCCCCGCCGGTCCAGGTTCCCTCGTGGCTTTCTTATTTAGTACTCCTTTACGTGCTGTGCCTTCTCTACATCCTCCCTTCTCCGCCCTCCTGCTCCTCCATCAACGCTGGCAGCCCGCTTACCGCCAATCATCATTTTCAATTCTCCGTGGTGCAGCGCCTCCGCCACCTTCTCTCTCCCTCTGCCCGTCCGAGGCATCGTCCTATCCCTCCGCCACGTCTGCCCCTTTTGCCGTTTCTCTCTCTTTTTTTTTATTTAAGATGCGTGGCCCCGTAAAAAAACTTAGGAATATTATTTCCGAGACCGAGGAACGACTGCTGGCGGTTCCGGTTCGTGCTGCCGCCGCCGAGTCTTCTTGGTCGTTAGTGCGTCGCGATTTGATGCGCAGACGGCTGGCCTCTTCGGTAAACGAACGTGTTAAGATCAGCTTCGCTGTGGGGAACGTCAAAAACCTACACTAAGATGCGAACGCGTCACTGCGATGTGAACGTTTGAAAAGGGCAAGCGTAAAGTGATAAGATACCGGATGTAACGCGTAAACGAAAGGGAGAAGAGCTGCTGCAAACACTTTATTTTAAATGAAGCTTGCGTTCTTATAGAGATCTATGACAATAAAATCACTATTGTTGTCCAAAACTATTTTTATCTGTTCAAATAATTATTATACAGAATTACGTTAATATTTTTTTTAAGTTTAAGAGAATTTGTATATTTTTATATTGCTAAATTTATAATGTCAAATTATATCCAATTGGAATTATTTTTGATCATTTTTAGGTCTCCACTGCTCTTACTTGATTGTAATATTGTTGATTTAACTAAAATAATAGAGCGTTAAACAATTTAACGGAAGAGAGTGTATTGCTTCTTTGATATTTAACAATGTATATAAAAGATGGACAAAATAATGTGAATATTTAAGGAATGTACTATCTACTTGTTTTGTTAATAAAAAGTTGTATTTGTATTCATTACAGATTCTATCCTTGTTGGAATAGTGATATATGTTTGAATAGTGTAGCAACTATTACAATAGATACAATATGCCATTCTCTTTCGGAGAGCAGAACATCTTCTAATTGCTTAAGAAATATTAGAAGAGAAAATCGATTTTTCATTTTGCTCTTCATAACTAAAAATAATATTTAAATCAAGGCAATTGCATTAGATAGGAAAGATGTTGAAGTTTTGGAGAACAGGGAACAATTTTGGAAAATAGAATGAGAAAAAAATTTCCTCCTGCAATATCAATTATCTTGTATAAGCAATTGAAAGATGTTCTATCAAAAGAATAGTACACATTTCATTGGTAACTATTCAAGCATTAAGTAACTATTCTAACGAAGATAGAATATGTATTAAAAGCAAATGATAGACCAACCTCTTACTAATAAATAAATAGTATATATTTATCAAGTATATTATTTTGTCTATTCTCTGTATATCCTACACATTCGATTTTCTCTCATTCTTACACGAATCTACCAGTTAAGATTAAATAGATATCTACATCGCTCAAGGTGATATGATTTGCGTTCTCGTAACTTCTTCTCGCGTGACATCATTCCGTCCGCAATGACAAAGAACGGTGATTTCTATTCATTAGTATTCAACGTCTTTCGTTTAATGGTATCAGTTGTTTCGATATTACCGCTTCCTCCTTCGCGTTGTATACCCCTCTTTCCTGCCGGACGGAGAATTCCAATTTCTACTTACGTGCATTTTAACGATCCAGAGTCGTGCAAGATTGTCGTGCTACGTAAGGAGATTCCGTCAACCTAAGTGGAAACAAACGAACGTGTGTATGTACATGCACGCGAAATAGGAGGAGCCTGCTTGACAGAGGTGGAATCCGTGGGATGTTTAAGAGTATCTTCACGAGGGCACAGATCCGCCTTCCTCCGTATCGTTGCCCTTACGAGAAAAGCGAATGTCGTTGTATCATCGCCTCATATATTTCGTACGGACCATCGCAAATTGCGAGTATCGCTATCGAGTAAAAATAGCGATTGTAGGCAGTCCATATCTTCAGTAAGTTGGAACCGTGCGAGTTTTTGCTTCTTGATTTTTTCATTTCCTATTTATATTTTGATTTGAATATGTACATATAAGATAGATATATTATTGAGTGATAATCAATGTGTGTGTAAGTTGGAATACGAATGCAAAACAAAATCTTATTAATTAAAATTATCTTATTAATTAAAATTGCACGGAAAAGGCAAAGCAGAATAAAAGAAATACATCATGTTTAGGGACTTTTAATTGATCAAGAATAGTGAGTTGTTAGATTTTTAGAAATGCTATAGAATTTCCAGGTCTCTAATAATTTTCTATTCTTTAATATATAATTTCCTAAACTTGATTTTAGGGAATTTATTTCTCCGTAAAGATTCGACTGTATGTTACATGCTTATAGCAAAAGCGTTTTAGTCGTTAAGTGGCTATCACCCTAAATCCTACAGCAATTGTTTAACAAAATAAGTACAATTTTATCGTATGAATATATAATTAATACACATAATATATAGAATTTGTTGTTAAATTCAATTGTAATATTTTTAAAAATTAGAATTGAATTAAGCATATAAAGTATATCTCATTATACAGGGTGTTTCCAAATTAAATGGCAAAACTTCGGGAGCGTGTAGAGGAGTAAAAAACTAAGAAAAAAAGTCCTATAGACATATGCTCCTTTTTGCTTTGTTTCGCAGGAAATCACGAAAAAAGAAAAAAATATATTTAATTTATTA
>NW_017256051.1:329106-338438 GCF_001594055.1 Mycetomoellerius zeteki
GCCTTTAACGCATTACCGTTGCAGAAACCGTATACAAAAACCATATCAGCATATTCACTATTAGAATACGTACGCGGCATATTGCAAAAGACAAAATTCATCTACTGTTAAAGGCTTTCAAAGAGCGACTGACAAATTCATAACAGAAAGTGGAAAATGTAATCAAATATGTCGGTGCTAGATATGGCAAGAAATGTAAACATTTTTTTTCGATTTCTCTGAAACGGAGCAAAAACGAGCATATGTCTATAAGACTTTTTTTCTTAGTTTTTTACTCCTCTACACGCTCCCGAAGTTTTGCCATTTAATTTGGAAACACCCGTATATAATATTTCTCGACAGTACATTCAAATACGATAAGGACGCATTTAGGTGTTTCCACAAATAGATTTGATCTTTCCAAGAAACTCTTAAATTCTAAAACATTTAGAAAACACTTTGCTATTTCTTCCACGAGAAAACAAGTTCTTTAATTCATAGATACAAATTGTGATAAGTTGAGAAAGTATTATGTCACTTATCTTTTTGCGAAATTGTATTTTTCTTATAACTTTTTTGATAAAGAAAAAGGTACGATAGGTCAAAGACTTACTGCTAGATATGTATAATTCTCAGACTCAAAAAACTAAACTATCAAATTTTGGAGATTAATATTTTGTATCATATTGTTAATTCGTAAAGTTTATAAAATTTTAGTTTTAAACCCTTTTTTTTTTTAATTTTAAATTTCATTTATTTTTAACGCAACTGCTTAAATTTTGAAGTTCGTTGTGGTCCAAATTTTTATTTCGATTCACTATTTATCTCAATCAAGCTCGATTTAATCACTTTTCTTTTTGCTGATATTCGTGGCAGTATTGACCTTGCATATGTAGATGCACACGAAGGTGGGATATCGTGTTTCTTCGTTGCCTTCTCGAAGAACGTTTCGTATCACGATAAATCGTCCACGCCGGTGACATTATTGATACAATGGTGAGCGTTTAAAAGCGCCTCTAGCTCGACAGCTCGACTGGACCCACACCTCGCGCTGCAATCCTGCGCCGTTCGCTTATGCCGATTTCTCTGTACGATTGGACCCTTGCACCCAGTTCGCACTAACGCGAAGACACGGAGTCATCCGGCCATTGGTGGAACCCGGTGACGATGGTGTTAAGCATCCGCTCTTTCTCTTTCCCTGTTGCTTCCCTCATTTCGTCTTTCTTGCTCCGCTATCTTCTTCTCTCTCTTTCTCTCTTCCTCCCTATTGGTACGGATTGTTAAGAGTAAGGTGCTTCGACCGTTGCCGACTGGTCGGTCGGACGGTTCGATGTTAGTCGGTTGGTTGAACGACCTAGCCCGGATCCGCTGGCCGCGTCCATACCGATTGCCTCTTTCTGTCTCTTTCCTTGTCTTTCTGACCAGGCCTATGCCCATAAATACTCTCTGCGTATATACAGCTGTCTCTTTTCGATACATTTTAACGCCCAGGCTCGTAATTCCAGCCGGACGCACGCAGAGCGCCCACCTTTTACACCCGTGAACGTGTCTCGTTGATGGCCAACTTGCGAATCGCGATGCGGCATCTTCTGGTGCGTAGCGTTTAATCCTAAAAATATTAAATCCAGATAACTGACCAAAATTTTTAATCATATTTGATATTATAATTTAGCGTAAAGCATGTAATGAAAATTGAAATAGAATTTATCATGTAGGTAAAATAATGATTTGTCAAGGCGTTATTAACCAGCAGTGTCAAGAAAACAATATGATAATTGCATCGATATAACAATTAGTGTGTTTGTTTTAAATAATTTTATTATTATATCAATTATAAGATATATTATTTATAGATATAATATTAATATACTTTCCTATTTTATATATATATTTTTTTTATTACATAGTATATTATCGTATTTTACATTATATAATAGCAAATATTTATAGGATTACATGACGTGAGAATTTGTCGCTTGTATTTCTTTCTATGCATTCTCACAATTGACAATGCTGAAAGATAGGAGTGGTTTATGGAGAATTACGTGTATGTAATGCCAATGTTAACTTCGATCAGCACGAACGACAGTTTGCTCAGCTGACAATAATCGATTTTCACTGATGAATTAATCTCGCGAGTTTTCTGTACATCTTGGTAATAAAACGTATAAACGAACAAGTTGAATAACTAATAAAACTCATAACAGCTCTGAAATTAAATCTATAAAAACAAATTAAAAACACCAATAAGAGCCAATGTGGATATTCATGCATAATTTAAATTTTGTTATATCTAGAGATTCGTTTATACAATTTCGCAAACATTTCGACCAATGTTTTAGGTCCTCATCAGTGCTTTAATTAGAAGTTTAAATATCAACGTATATTAATAGTACATTATGCAAATTTACTAGTAATTACTGATATAGCTGCGGCTCATGAAACGTATCATATATTAATTCTTTATAATACGCATGAAATATTCATACATTTATCACATTATATATACTTGCGCAACTTCCTATATTTAACTAATTTAAATTAAAAAATTTGATTATCATAAATCTTCGATTGGTACATGCACATTATCGATAGAAGGATAATGTGGTTGTAACGCACGACGAGTCGTGTACCTGTCCGACGACAATGATATTCCATAATTGTGCTCACGCGGCGTGAAAACCGATTTAATTCGATAAGAATATTCAAGTGCAGCGATGAAAAGGCACTGTCGTTGACTCGGGCATGAAAATAACGGAACTAACGATCGAGAGGCCCCGTAGAGGGAAAAGGAAAGAGCGAGAGAGAGAGGAATTGCGGGGGGCCACAGGAGGAGGAGGGGGGGAGGGGGGCAGAAAGAGTACCATTAATGGCTATAGCTTCGAAGAAAAGGTTTCATAGAAACCATTGTACGATCGTCATACCAAGAGTCACCCTTGCCAACTCGTGCGTCTCTTTGTCTCTGGATTGGCGCTCACTCCATAACGCTAAATGCTTCAGCAACGGGCATTCGAGAGCGAAGGGCGCACGCGACGTATAACAACGTTGTGTGACAATGCAGTCAAAACATTATTTTTTTATCCCCCTCCTCGAGTCGCACGTTCTATGCAGCGGGTACAAACGGCGACAGGTACTTTCGTCGCCACTTCGACGTTTCGCCGCCGTATTTTTCGCGATTGAATCCATTGAACGTCTCGCGCGCGAGATCGATGTTTCGAAAGTAAACAAATTGTAAAATAAACAACAATTGATGGATTACTGGCTCCATTAATCCTTCCGCAGAAGACGCTTATCGAGTATCATCGTGAAGATATTATTTCAACTTGCTGAGAAATGTACATTGCGGTGAAATACGGCGGATATTTCGGGAAAATAAACACGACGCAGTGGCACGATGGACGTCAATTAATCTTGTCGTGTGATTCGGACTGTGTCTTTTGTGACGCGATGAATACGAAGGAAGGAGAATCGTTCGAGTTATAAGTACAATGGCGACATCATTTCCGTTGCATATGTCCGTACGTTCGGACAGAATACGTGCCACGCATCTGTCGCAATAGAAATAACAATAATTGTAGTTAATTTCTCTGTGCGCTATTATATCAAGTACCTAATACGAACTAGGCCAATAAATGCAATTTTTATGCAGAGGGTTCTGTACTAAAATACAAAAGACTCTTGTATGTATGATTCTCTATAGAATTATATAATAAAAAAACATAAAATGTATGATTACTTTATTATATAACAGGCAGTAATTCTACTTAATTCAGGAGATATAATATCAGTACAAGATATTTTTCGTTATTTATGCTTACTTTTTATTTATATTATTCGTATCTGCTTAATATTCGTCTAAGTTTATATCTAGAATTGTTACGATTGCTTGGTAATTTTCTAGACCGCGAATTGCGCTATATTATCGTTAATATACGAAGTTACGAACCAGCAGCTGCAACAAGCCGCAAGTTACTCTGCTTTATAATAGACAATAACGATCACGATCGGGCCATTTCACTTCATCGACGTCTCTCTTATCGTTAGTCATTTCGAGGCCAGGGACGGATTTAAATACCTCGCAATAAATATATCGAACTAGAATTATTGAGAATTAATCGAAGAAAATAATCAAATCGAGTCAATCTTCTTTCGAGCGATCTTCAATTTTATCTGAAATATTTTATATCGGCAAATTGTTATTTGGCATTACAATTCCATACTGAGAGAAAAAAGATGCAATTACCATAATTTAATCGTTTTATATTTAATTTATAGTTATTTTTTTATACCAACTATGTATTTTTTGACAGAACTAAATATAATTATTATTATACTAACAGTAGTAAAAACAAAGCTCTTAATCATAACTTTTTATCATGCAATTTTAGTCACAAATACTAAACACGTTCCTCTGTGTAAGAGAATTAAGAATGAAGATTAAGCGAATTTATTTGTAAAATTCTTTTTTATAAATTTAATATGCAAATTATTATCGACTTGAGGTAGGCGAATATTTTTAATACTGGAATAATAAAGGTTTCGTCACGTTGTGTCTTTCTTTCACGATTCTGTTTTAGAATTAATAACGGTAATGGTCGTTTCTCATAATTTCGTAAAATATCGTGTTAATTTATTACGTCTGTCATGCCACATTTTTAGAAGAGACAGAACAGAGTTGCGATTCTCTTGTCTGTCGTACGAATAGAAAGATACAAAATTAGCCACGAAAAGCTGGCCGCTCGTGAAACATTGCAAAACCGAGATTAGTATGTCGCACCTGTCGCAGTGGCGAGAGAAGAAGCTCGTGTAGAAGAACAAAGTCCCGTCGTTCCGCGCTACTGTTGATTACTCTTCGCACTGTTTACAGTTGTCTGGTGATGACACTAACGTTCTCGCGTTGATGATATCAATATTTGACGTCATGTATCAGTTTTTCGCAAAAGTTACCTTTACGTGTAACAGTAATTGCACGAAGTATAAATCCTATCGAATTTTTTAGTTAAATCTATTAGAATTCTATACTGGAATTCTGATTGATATATAATCAGAATCTTGAGGATGGCTCGTCCATTTCCAACCAGATATTTTTCTCAGTGTGGTAACCGATAATCCTCTTGACAGAAGATTTTAAAATCTCAAGATGGTTTCTGACAAGCGCTTTGAAATCGAGTAGGGTCGTAAGGACTAGCTGTAGGGTTGTTACTAGCCCCAATTGGCGAGCCTAGTTTCGCGACGCAATTATCATCATGATGGCACCGATCTTTGTCAATCTCGTTGGCTACCCACTACGTTCCTGACGTAATTCCACTGATTCTTTCTCTCTCTACGTCTCTCTTGCATCGCGTTTCATTGCAAGAGATCCGACATCTCCGCCGCGTCGTTTCTCCTCTCCCTATCTCTCGGTATCTTTTTCACCGCCTTCACCCCTCGATGCCTCTCTCGCGCTTTGCTCTCGCTGATTGTATAATTGGGAGGCAGCAACGAGCTACGTGCGTCACTCCGATGATTTAGCCTCCCCCTCGGCGTCGCCTCGCCCTCGGCCAACAGGCCCTCGGTCAATCACGTCGTAATTACTTTTAATGCTGGACGACTCGACTGACACAATATCTAACCCGTTGATGGCTCGTCCCTCTCGTCCTTCTCGCTCTCTCTCTCTTTTTCTCTTGACATTTATCTCTTTCTTTCTCTCTGTCTTTTTCTCTCTTTGTCTTTCTCTTTTTCCCTGCCGCCCAACCTTGTGTACTCGTCGCTCTTCCTTTTTTATTCCTATCTCTTTCGCACACCGTGGCCTAGCTGCCCGCCGCAACATACTTCGCACGATCGGATTAATTGGTAATAGAGAGCGCGACGAGGACCAAGCCGGGCAAATATCGCGATTAATATTGATAGGGCCACTTTGCTGCTGCTACGACCGAACGAGCGAGCAAAACACACTTGCCGTTGCCGGCGATGCCTTGGATAGGTGCCAATTCTTTGATATCCTAGAAAAAACTATCCCATCGTTCGATATTAATCAAAGGTCTACGTATAAAAATAAAAATAAACCAACTTCGCTTCTCTACTATCAAGAAAAAGATCAAATTTTCTAAAACCTTTCCTTTTAGCGAGTTTTCTTTAAACGAAGATATGACGAAAGTTTTACAACTATATATATTGCTGATATACTTTGTTGTAGAACTATGGGATGTTCAAGATTAGACTAGTTCTTGCCAAATCTATTTTACTTTGTTTCGCTGGACATTCATAATCTAAATGCATCTGCTCATGATCAATGAATTATTATTACGTTGATTACATCTCTTGGCTTCAAATTTGAAACATTTGCTTGAATTATTCTCGATCATGCTTTACAATGAAGATTCAGTAAATCAAAATTTAAATGATATACATAGCTATAATTATATAACATATCGTTATAAATAATATTTAACGTTAATTGATGGACATGTTTATTTAAAACAACTAACTTATCTTATTCAGATCTTCAATTTTGATTTTTTTTGATGCATTATCGTAGAAAATTTTTAGAATTATATAACTTTTTTTTTATTTTTAAGAAAAATAGATTTTTTTATCATTTTATTACAATGGTAAACTACAGCATAATACAATAACGCAGATATATTGGTAAAATGACATTCGACGATGAAATTACTGTTAGTTGAACAAAGATACAATCGTACGATTTAACTGCACTGTTAAATTTACAATGACAAATTATATCCAATTTGAGTTTCTTTTGATTAATCTTATAGGCCGACATTGCTTCTATTCAATATGTCGTTAATTTAATTAAAACAATGGAATTAAATAATTTAATTCAAGAAAATGTATTAAATTTGACTTAATTTTAATGTATTATTCACTTTGTGCGTACATTAGTACGTTGTTTACTTTTAAATTAACCATGGAAATGAATTGATTTACATTTTGAGACACATGGAAATTAAAAATAATAAAATGTTATTTAATGAAGGGATTGGGTTACTATTACTCCGATCAGGAAGTAATTGCCCATACTCGAATGCTTCGTACAATTCGAGCCGCTTTCCATTTGCATAATCGTCATTTCGACTGCTGCGTGGCTTATGACTGCCGGGAAGCTCATCGACGATGTTGACAAAATTATGAGATCGAGCTTACGAATGTCCATAGCCAAATAGGTCGCGATGGGTCGTGGTAGCGTGACTACGAGTCCTCCATAAATTCCACCGAATCGACGTCACGTTGATGTTTTGTTCGAAGATTCTTATTAGAAATGCTAATTTGTCGCAAGTGAGCTCGACAGCGACGGAGCGTAATCGCGATCGCTCATGCCCGGCACAGGGAGATCCGCGGATCGGCCTGTGAGAGTCGCCTGTGTATTCCACGGTTCCTCGTTAGCTCAATAAAAAGAACGTTAGGGGATGAATATAAGCAGAGGGGCGAGGAAGAAGATACTGTCTGCCGCCAATTCGGAGCGCACGGGTAAAATCGGAGTACGAGACGAATATCGTCGTCGCCGTCGTCGTCATCATTGTTGTCGTTGTCGTCGTTGGTACTGAAAAAGCGAGCAACTCGCCGTCGATGTCTCATCGCGTTTATTGGGATTATAAAGCGTGCAGAGGAAGGAGGGCAGGAAGGAGAGATTTGTTTGAATTATTCAAATTAGATACGAAATTGAATGCGTGCTCTGCTCGTGTGCAGGTAATGACGGCACTTGCATATAAATGGTAATTATTGTCATTATTCTGCCCCGGTCGTCGTGTCCTCTCCTCTTCGTCTTCCTCCCGCCCCACCTTGTCCCTCTCTTTCTCTCTTTCTCCCTCACTCAACGATTGTCCGCCTCTCTTGCCGTCTCTCTATACGACGTGCCCGCCGTAATGCCGTGTGTTCCCATACACTAGTTGAGATAATTATCAAAATTGTTTTATTGTTGCTATAATTAGGGGGGACATGCCATGCTGCCCTCCCCCTCGTGCGTTCTGGACAGGCGAATATGCGCGTTTCTTCCCCGCCGTCTCATCCCTGACCGTTCCCTTGTACCTCTCACCCCCTCCGATCCTTGTGCCCACCCTCTTATTCCTCTTTCCGCGTGAACTACAATACAGTCAGCTGACGTTTCGCCTTCTCGAATCGCTTCCGAGAAAATCGGCCTCGCGCCGGCACCGCAATTACTCGGACCCGCAATGTTGCAATCACGCGAGTTAGTCGCGAGTTCGTGGCACGGGCTTGGCCGCTTCCGTGTGAATTTTATTCGAGGCCTCGTCGTTCGTTTACGTCGTGTTCCCGTATAGGTATGTCGTAGCGAAGCTGATAATACTGCGAGACACATTCAGATCCGAAAGTCTGATTAATCAGTTTCGATTCAACGTCGGAAGAATGAAATTAATACGATGTTACTTTTTGAAAATGTCCTAGAAAAATAAACAGAAAACTAAACTCGTGAGAAATGGGTAAAAAATAAGTTAATCAATAAGTATGTAATAATCGAATTGCTAGAGTGAAGAAATATAAAGAATTTATTAAAATAACAAAATACGGCTATAATATATGAATCATGAAAATTTTAATTACTGTAATTATATATTTATATTGACGGTAACAAAAAATTTTTATGATCGTTATGTTATCTTGACAAACTTAAAACAAAGTATCAATAGAGAGTATCATAAAGGGCTATCTAAAAAAACAAAATTAATAATGAAAGCCGAGATACTTAAAACTCTTTATTGTAGTGCTATTAAGAATAGAAAAAGAAAAGAACTACTAGAAAAGATTGTATTGTCACCGATGAGACTTTCTGTCTTTTTCGTTTATTTCTTTACTATACACACGTACACTTTCTCTCCCCCTCTCTCTCTCTCTCTCTCTCTCTCTCTCTCTCTCTCTCTCTCTCTCGAATGAAGCACAAAGTTATAATAAAGCCAATAATTAAGCCACAATATATATATATATATTTGTGTGTGTGTATGGGTGTGCTAAGGAGGAAAAGAACAGCAACATCTCTCTTATTCATTGTCCTTCCTGGGATGAAAAAGATATTATGGAAGGTGAATGCGAGGAGTTCTCATCGCGAGTACGAGCTTCGTCAGGGAAACAATAACCGCGGTAAGGATCGCACAATGCCGGAATTATTAGCTTTCCGGCGAATTAAAATCGCCGGATCTTTTCTTTCTTAGCGCTAAAATCTTGGTTCCGCTCTTCGTTTTTGTCCCGATGACATTTCTTTTCTCCAGATAACGTTTTATTACTTTCATTTTTTACTCTATTACACGGTAGATTTATACATCACAATCTCATTGTGTATAATACAATAATAATGAGAGTAAAGAAATTGTAGAAATGATAATATATATATATATATATATATA
>NW_017256051.1:338484-347605 GCF_001594055.1 Mycetomoellerius zeteki
TATATATATATATATATAAATTTTTCGTTAAGGAAAAATTAATGGAAAATTCCAATTTGCAATCGAGAGAAAGCGTGCAATGTATCGAGCAGCTTATATAACTATTCATAAATGTTACGCTATCTATTTTAGGACTCGCTTAATTTAATATTGACGTTTATTATTTCTCCATACTAAAGTGCGTAAAACATATAGTGCAATGCCGACATATAGTGCCAAACCGACCAATCTGTATATTATTTACGATATAAACTTACGAAAGTTGCAGCGTAATCATATCCAACGAAAAATAGCAAGAACCAGAACTAGTAATTAAGTCAATTACATTAAAAATATTCAATCGACGCGTTATCTCGCGCAATAACTTATTTATCTCTTTAGATAATTATTGCGTTCTGCTAGACTGGCGGTCCGCATTCTAAGATGTCAACTTATCACTCGATATTCTTAATTCTTTATGGACTCTATCTGCAGATCAATTTCTTTCCCGCTTTTGTCCGCCGATAAGCTCATTTGATCGAATTTGATTCTGCGACTGCGAGGGCTCGAAAAGAATCCGAGGCGGCGAGAGAGTGTCACATACGCGCGATCAGTGGAAGAAGTCGAAGAAAAACCGGAGGTCATCGAGGCGTTGACGCGTTAAAACGTCCCTCCCTTTACTCTCTTCTCCGTAACAGCCTTGTCCTCCTTTTCTCGCTTCCTCCCGTGAGGTCCCGGCATCGCCGAGGATAGGATAGAAAGAACCAGCCGCGCGCGGTCGGGGCGAGAACGCGAAAGATGAAGAGGAGGACGCGACACAAAAACCGATCGCTTCTCTCAACGAGGAAAGGAAAGGGGACGGAATGACAGGTTCTCCTGCGTCGCTTCGGAGGAAGTCGGGTGCGACGAGAAAGCGACGGTGAGGAAGAGAGCATAGGTACGGCTATATTCGAGAGGAGAGGATCGCGCGCGAGAGGAGAGAGTGAAGGCTATATGACTCAGCCTTCCTTCGCGGTCGGCGTCGTGGTCAGTGGTGTCGGTCGGGGTGCATCGAGCAAAAGAACAAGGAGGTAGTTGGTGATGGTGGTGAACGCAGGGCTGGGACACGATAGAGAGAGGGTCGTGGAGAAAAGGTGGCAAAAGGAGGAAACAAAAGGCGATCGCGTATGAGCGGCAATTAGCTCCTCTAATGGCGCGCGAAACAAAACAAAAGAGCGAAGCGTCGAGCTCAAACACAATAAAGCCCACGGAGCGCACTTCTCTCGCTCGCGCGGCTAGAAAAGAGGAGGAGGAAGAGAATGGAAGGATGAGAAGGAAGAGAAATAAAGAACCCGGGAGGAAACAATGGCGCGCGAGCCACCGCGAGTCGTGCTGCCGTTGCTGTTTGCCGCTGTCCGACGCCGCTGTCTTTGCTCTCCCCCTTTCCTCCCCTCATCTTTTCTTTCGTTGTTCCCTTGCGCTTTTCTCATTGCTTTTTTTTATTCTTCCTTTTCCTCTTTCTCTGCTCTTGCTTCTCACCGCTGACAACGCCGTGCGGCAACTGCTTCCGAGTGGCCCGGGAAGACTCGCTTTGGAAAATTAAAGATCGCTAATGAGGCACGGAGATGCTAGCCGCGCGCTCGTTGGTAGCTGGCCGGTGTTCATTAGGATTTTCTCGCTGTCTCGGGACACAACTTCAGGTTTTCACGTTGCCGCTAATTTTACGCGGTCTAATGGTTTGCATTGTACAATGCTGCTAAGTTGAAATTTTCTGGTGGAAGTATAGCAGTTTTATAACATCTAATGCAATGGCATTGTGGATTTTGATTAGCGCTAATTATTTGAATTTTTCGGAAATTTCCTTTTTCCCTTTTATAATTTATTTTCCTTTAAAATGTACTGATTACACTAGAAGTACCAATGTTTTTTACTTAAAAGACTAAGCGAATAAATTATTTTGAAAATGAAGAAAGTGATGAAAAACAAAATATTTTTTTTATATAAAGTACATAATTATTAAAAAGTAAAAAAAATTAGAATCCTATGTTTTATTTGACATACATAGTTTAAAAAATAGAAACGGTCAGTAATGACCACTCGATACTTTTAGTAAACACACTCTCTCTCTCTCTCTCTCTCTCTCAAAGATAGAGTAGAAAGAGTAAAGAAAGAGATAAATGTACATGATTATGTAGATACACATTAATTTTTTTATTTAAAAACACAGTGTTAAACGCAAGAAATATATGATTAAAATATCACCGGCCAATCACCTCTTGGCATGATATCTGTTTTACGTTTATTACAATTTTATTTTACATTTGAATTGCCGCTGCAGAAGCAAGCTATAAATTATTCCCAGATATGTTCACTCATGCTGTTATAATAAGCAATTAACGATTACACGATTTTATTTAATAACATGCAAATAGTATGTCTTCTATGCTAACCTATGTAAATCTAACGTATATTATTTTCTATTTGAATCTACGAAGTTGTGTCAGATAACATACCATTAATACGATGAACAAAACAAACTTGTTGCAATGTATCAATTAAAGCTAGAAATTCTACCGATATATTCAATTGCAATGATTACAAAGTATAATAATTTCATAATCGTGATACATTTTAAATTTATGCAAAATAAAATATTTTATAATGTTATATAAGCGCTATACTAACGCTATAATTTCATAAATATAAAACTATAATTGTTATTTTACTTGTAATAAAAACTTTTGTATAAAAAAATTACTTCCTCTTTTTGTATTATATTGTCATAGCTTCTAGAGAAATTGATAATTTACAATTAATCTTTTCAAACATTAATTTTTTACGATCATATGCTACGATTTTAGAAATTCAAACGCTACAATTATTATTTTACGTACAATAAAAATTGTTAACCTTTTTTGTACGTTGAAAATAAGGTTACCTTCTTTTTGTACATTGTACTATATTTTCTATAACGAAAATTGATAATTTACAATTAATTTTTTAAGTCTTATTCACAAATATGAATGTAAACGAATGATTAAAAAATAGGTCATTTTCATCGATTGTCTAATAATTTCGCAAAATAACGCGATGTCTGGCTCTACTTTAATTTTTACGAATCCGCGTTTAATGTACGTAATGGGATCCGACGACGAGGAAGAAATTATTAATTGTATCGAAGTACAAACGTCGAATATCGCTGTGGTCGCTGTGGCATTTGCGCGATGTCGCATTTACGAAATGTGAAAGCGATTAGTTCTGCGTCCGCGATCAGTTACGTGCCGGTATGCATCGTACACGTGGTCGAGCACGTAGCTGGGACGCTTAATAGAACTGTCCGTTTACCTCATCATTACCGAGTCAATTACGTCTGCTCGCCGTGCCAGTGGTCTGCCATTATTTCGTCAAGCGCGGCACTTTATTGGATTTCGCGATGTTTGGTTACTCCGGAGCCGCCGCTTCGCGTTTTAATGTATTATATCATCTCCTTTAGCGGGAATCTCGCGGAATTCATCGTGCCCACCTCGTAAGGTCACCCTGAACGACCCATAAAACGTTGCATCTATGATGTAGCATACACGCTTCGGCATACGGTGTACTCGTTCGAATGATAAAGGCACCGGCCCCGAGGGCGCGTGTAATCGCGAATAAACCTCCCCCTGTAAATTCATATTGCGCTCTTCCCCCTGTGTCCACATAAGATATTAACATAAGAACTTCAAACGCTGAAGATTGCGTCGATATTTAAATTGATAAACAGTACGCCCTTTCCCTTCAAGTTACCTTTATATTTGTCTCTCGTTGAGAATATATTATAGAAATTCTGTTTTCAAGTTTCTTGCGATTGTGAGCTTCAAAATGGATGTTGAGTGAGTATCTTACAGAAATCCATATCTAACGCGTTTCACGAATGAACTGAAACTATTTTATTAATTTTACTTTGTTAAAGTGATATTCTCTTACAATCAGTGCACGTTTAACATTGATGAATTGGAAAGAAATTCGCAATGGCAGGAAACTTGTTCATTTATTATATTTAATTATCTTTATGTCAAATAGAGGCAATTATTTCTAGCAAATACGTTTGACAATCAAAAGAGACTGCCAAAAGGATACGTGGGATTACCATTCCCTACGAGGCACCGTCTTTTTTCATCAACTCCACAAGTTTTATGACGTATACGTAGGCGATATCGGTCGCAATGCACAGATAGAAAAAAAGGGGGATGAAGGGAAACCGGAGAGCCGTTGGCAAGGAGCAGCTGACGCCTCGAGTTCTTTAATTAAAACTGACCGCCCGCTTTTCTTCCTCGGCCAAGCAATAACGAGATTTATTTCATAATACCTCCGAACTCGTTCGCCGCGTGGACGAGCGTCTGCAATTTCTCAAGAGATAGCATTTTGCGGAAAAATCTGATTAAAGTAATGATCGCGATAATAGCCGCCACAATAGGAGTAATCTCGCGCAAACTTCTCTGAAAGGATTTTACAAGATCTACAAATACAATCTAGAAAACGTATAACGAACTTCATGTACGTTTTAATCTATTCGTCATTAATTCTCATGAGTAGGTGAAGAATTTCTTGTAATTATAGAAATGACGATGCACCTCAAGCAATTGTCATAAATTTCTCGTGAGTCGTAAAAGATATTGATTTAAATTATTACATGAATGTACGTATAGCGAGCGGATATGATTAAGTACATAGACGTTTTATTCTTTTCTTCTAGTAGTTAAATGCCTTCGCATGTTGCATAACAAAAGATATTCTGCATATATATGTATGTATATGTGATATATACGCAGCGGCGCGTGTGTACGAGGCAGATCGAAAGAGAAATTATAGGATCCTAATCGGAGGCCATCGTCAGTTTGTACCTAACGCGCATACTTAACGTGAGAAATCGGCATGAAGGAGTAGAAATCGCCGATCGTAGAAACACGTCATTACGGCTAATTGGTGTACCGACGTTTCTAACCGTAGAAATCCTACGGCACATAATAATATATAAACATATTCTTAAGAAAACCCGTCCAGAGTAAACGGTGACAGATGCTATTTAGAAAGATTAATAACCCCCGCCGTTTCTTGCAGATGCCTCAAATTTTCTAATTTATTTTAAGTTTAACAGATATTCCTCCCCCTCCTCAAACAAAATGCGTTCTTATATAAATCGTCGACGCTATAAAGCGTGACATGCACTTTTAGTAAATTAGACGACTTAAATCGATAGTCACGTGTCCTGAAACATAATTTTATTTCTATACGCTATTAAAAATTAATTAAAGGACCGGTCCGAAGTAAGTAGAATCGAAGGAAAGTAAAAACGAACTGACCTACATAATTTGAGATAATAAAAAATGGCATTAAATAATGGTTCGATCTTTACAAATAATCGACTAGAAAAAAACTTGAGATATATGTGGGAAATATTGATTTTTATAATAGTGCACCCACAATCACATCAACATTGTTACTATGTTGATGCGATTGTAAAGGTGTGTGATTATAAAAATGTCAAACTTGTTGCAAGCATCGCAACGCAAAATTGCATTGTTGGTGCATCGGAAGACTGACGCTTATCTAATCACATACATTTTTTTTCATTTATATTATAAAAAAGACTATAGTCTATCAGTTTTTTTTATGCGGTTAAAGATTACACGCACTGATATTTAATTATATAATATTATTACCAGCAAGCAATTAATGTGAGAATAATCGTACGATCAAACTTTTCTTTGCAAATGATTTTGCATATTATAATTAGAAATAATGTAAATTAGATATGAGAATATATAAGTATTCGTTTAGTTTTTATATGGATTTTATTTCAATAAATTCTAAACGCGGTTATTGGATTTGTATATTTAAAAAATATTGCATATTAAAGTTAATACATGTAAATTAATGTACTTTAAATTGTTAATGAATATTAGAGAAAATTTTACGTCACCCGAAACATGGTAAATTCAAAATATTTGATCCTAATACCCTGAGAGAAATCGTTATGTACGTATAACAACCAAAATTTTGATATGACTAATGAAAAATTTCTCATTTTTTTATTTAAAAATTTGGTTAGGATAACCAAATTTTGGTTGGGAATTTTTAAATGGAAAAGTAAGAAAGTTTTTATTAGTCACATATCAATAAAATGTTGGTTACACGTTGAAAGCGATTTCTCTCAATGTAGAATAGACTTTTACTGATCTCTGCAATATTTCTGATATGTTTTGCTCAAGTTGCGTCCTGCTTTTTGTTACACGTGCTCGCACGATTTATTATACGTGGTATTTATCGTAAAAGTCCTTGCAGATTGGGATCGGTTACTTTTCGTAGAAACATATCGGACGTGCGTTTGCGTGGGCGCGAAAGAATCGGCGTGTGTAGGGGGAGAGGAAGAAAAGAGAAACAGAGTGAGAGAGCACAATAAAATTTATTACGCTTAAAACGTATCTCGTAAAATAATGATAGCACGGTACAGAGACTACGCTCGCGTTCACGCGAATCCGCCATTTATCGGCACTTGCGACGGAGATTATCTCCGCGTCGTGGTACAAGGGTGATGGCGTCGGTCAATTATCGTCGCCGCGCAGGAAATTTAATTGATCGTGATAAACGATCAAATTGCAGAGGAGGAAGAGCTCGACCGGCCGCAATTTTTTACCGCGCCCAAGTGCGAAATTAATCTTTGATATTATGTTTACGAGTCGGTGGCAGGCGATGTTGGCGAACGTCCGAGTGTTTTACTGAATGTAGAAAAAAGCGTGGATAGTAGAAAATGTGTGAAGTCTTCAACTCGCATATATTTCCCGTTATGAAATATAGAACACCTTGTGCATTGGCTGATATTCCAAAGATGCGATAAAAAAGCGTGTAAATTATTCAGTCAACATTATATATACCTACCTTATTCGATTGATGCGCGTCTCCAATAATATTTGTTAGAAAATGTAGTCGGTTTACAAGGAACGATATTTTTAAATTGATCAAAAAAGAAATATTTTTGAATAATAATATTTCACTATATTACGATTCTCTCCGATGGATGTAATTATAAATAAAGTAAATTATATTCTTTATTGTGAAACTTTTGTAAACTAATTATCGCGTCATTTACTTTCAATCATCTTTTTCAAAATGATTATCTTATCGTATATCTTCCAATCACCTTTAATTTTTTTATTGTTTCAATATCTCGAAACTTCTTTATAAATTTATTTTTGTTAATAGTATTGAGACACGTGCTCACTCATATATTATTAACCATCAGTTATTAAGAGTATGCTTTGATACACTTAGTTGATATTCTAACATTATTAAAACTACGGCAATAATTTGATTTATCAACGATAAACCCGCAAAAAAATTTGCTATGCGCGTTTCTGAAGCGTCACGCTCTGAGATCGTATCGCCAAGACCATCGCCCACTCAATCGGAACGGCGCATTCCAACGGGCGAGTAATGGTGTAACTGTAATCGTTTTTTCTAGTTCATGCGAGCCGATTAGAATATCTCTTTTTTTTTACGACAAAGCAATGCGTTCGGTGACACGCGATTTATCAATTAATTTTACAAATCGTGTGATGTTAACGAGCTCGATGCCGATCGACATCACCGAGGTTTTCCCTCCGGCGACGCTCGTCGCTAAAAACGAAAATTGTCTGCTCGATCGATCGATTTGCGAAGACAAACCGTTACACATCATCGGTGTGGCGATAGGAAAGCCAGCGACCAACTAAACTCGCGCTGGTCAACGCACCCGTTATCCTTGTTTGCCGATTTGCATATTCATAATGCCCGCGCTACGGCATGCTGTAAGAATGCAGAAAAGCAAGCAACTTCGGACTGCAGTCGCGTTTTCTGCCTCTTGCGGCCCTGGGGTCTCCGACTATGAGAAATCGTAAAAGTGTTTTTTTTTCCGCCTCTTGTACTATTTCCTGCCTGTTCTTACGTGCGCGAATCTTTTGTTCTGAACGAGTGTATCCTGGTTCCTCTGTTGACTTGATTTTTGCTATCGTTGCACGATGCAACGATCATGTTCGATGCTATCGAAATTGTTATGGCAATTGATATTCTGCGATTTTACTTGTTAGTTGAATTTAAACTAGAAAGTTTGACGTACACATCCGCGATTACGAGGAGAGACTTATATATTGATCATTTTGAGCACAAAAGATTATTTTTCAAATTTAAACTCGCTATATCTATCCCAATATCTTCGTATCGTTTCCTTACTTCAAAAATAACAATTCAAAATATATATTACCTATGTTTCTAAGAAAAGGGGAAAAACTAGTTTTTAACTTGATTGAGAAAATTATTGGCCAATTAAATAATATCGATAAAAAGAATATATTCATAATTAAATGTCATTTTTATCATTTTTATGACAAAATCACTTTTTTTAAATGTGACGATTTTTTTAGGTACTATTCTGTTTGAGTTGTAATAATTTTGACAATTTTTTATGAAGTTAAGTTAGTATATTTTTGATGATTGATAGGATAACTCATTCATTAAATTAATTTGAAATCACGTTTTTTAGTTGTCATTTTTGAAGGGAGCAATATATTCTGATTTACTTTTAAGACTAAAAAAAGAAATGATTTCATAAAGGTGAAATATGTCTGAAATGACATAAAAGTTGAAGAAATATACATATGTATAGCTATATCATCAGACTTCTCATTGATGACTAATATAAATCAATTTTTGCTCAAAAATGAAAATTTAATGGTTGACATTTGGATGCAGTTTGTGCTTTCGCAGAAATTCAATAAAAGTGGCTCGGTCAATTTTCGACTTACATTAACCGCGTCGATTCGAACAGAGTTCGAAGTTCCCTCACGCTCAGCTGTTCTGCGCGTGGACACGTGCGCGCGCTAAATTGGCGGGGGCGAGAGTGCGGCTCACGCGTGTGCGTTCGCTCGGTTTCGCGTCGAGTGCTGCACACGCGTGTGTCGCAGGCAAACAGACGCACATACAGAAAGAGAGAAGTACGTATACACGCCGCGCCGCCGGCTTCCTATCTGGCGGGCGTCGACGCGGCACGGTGTGTGCATGCGCGTGTACGCTCCCCGACTCGTACGTGGCGTCTATGTGCACCCACACACGTGACGGCACGCGTGTGGCAGCCTCTGTGTGGGGACCCAAA
>NW_017256051.1:347742-359782 GCF_001594055.1 Mycetomoellerius zeteki
TATCGCAACGTGCGGGCGATGTTGGCGGTTACTCCCGACCGCCAACCGAGGATTACCATCAACGACGGCGCTCTCTCGCGAGGATATGCGGTCGCCGCCACCACCGCCGGCCGCATGCACGTGTATCACGCTCGCGGCTGAAACGGAGTAGTAGGAATCACTAGAGAGAGAGAGGGAGAGAATCGTGACTGTGTATATGTGGGGGTTTCCGTCCTCGTCGCGCGCACCGCGAGAAAAGCATATAGGTGCGTGAGTGAATGAGCGAGTGAGAATGTATGTGTTTTGCGCGCGCGCGCGCAACGGCGCATCCACCACGCAAAAGGATCCGCGAGTATGAATGTACATGCGCGCGCGCGCGATTCTGTGTGTGTATGTGTGTGTGTGTGTGTGTGTATACGTGTGAGAGAAAAAGAAAGAGAGAAGTAGATAGATAGAGGGTAAAAGCAAGGGGTGAAACAGAGAGGGAGACTCGAGGCACTCGGATAGCACGAGGTGAAGCTATTCGTTCTGCGCAGGACCGTTCAAATTCACCGCCTGCTTTGCATACCGCGTTTTCACCGACCGTCCGCCTCCACCCCCGCGTCGTCCCCCGGTTTCATCCGCGACCCGCCCTTCGCGATTTCCCACGACCAACCCCCTTAGTGGAGGCACTCAGGACTGATTTCAGCAGCGGTCTCTTCTCGCGACTCTACTCGCGTTCTTGCGAATTTTCCTCCAAGTAATATTGTCTGACAAAGAGCACTTTCTGGCGCTCTGATCTATTCGCGTTACGTGTAAATTTTATGATAAAAAAAAAAGCGTTATATTTATATTAAGAGATATTTAAAATATTTTAGTCTCTGTTAAAAAGATTTGCATTAATGCTGATTGAAAAACAGAATATTATTAATTTTACTATTTCACATTAATATTTAATTATTACGGCAAATATCTCTAAATTGGGTCGACAGGATTTCGAGGATCATGTTTACAGTCGACGAGACTACTTCTGTTATTCTCTCTCTCACTGCGCCAACTATTCGATCGAGCTTTCTTTCTTTCTCTCTCTCTCTCTTTCTCTCCCACGCGTTTGCGAATTCCTTGGAGCCATGTGAGGAATTGCGACGTGCTTTTTGCGTTATTTGTTAATGGAGAACTCTATTCCCGATACGATCTTCAAACGCTTGGACTCGTGATTACGTCACGAATAGATCGATTGATACCGTTGATTACGCTTCGAGGCAGAATTCCGTAATGACCACTCTCTCGAACGACGATAAACCCTCTAGGTCGTCATGTATGTATCGATTCGCGAAGGCCGTTAAGCGAACGAGAACGAGAGGGACGATACGTAAACCTGATCGTTTATGAAAACACGTAATCGATCGTACGTTTCCCTAAACGTGTTTATCAAGATGCCTAAGGATGTGTCGAGGAAGAAAAGACTTGCGATATTCATGTTTTGAGTCTTGATGTTCGTTTGGCGTGCAAAAATTCTATTCGTAAACGGCACTGACTTTTCAGTTACGCGGTTGCATCGAACGCCGATGTGTTCCGCAACGACAATACTCTAAGGCAGCATTGACCTAGAAATTCTCAAAAGAAGGGAGAATCGTGACGATTTCAAGGACTCCATTGCACTGCGAGCTGGTCGTATGCTACAAGAAAATTTCAAGAAGTTCGCCATCGGAAATCGCGGTGATATGGTACGTTCGTACGAGAATCGCGACGCTTCGCAAAGCACGCATTAGTTACTTGGAATGCAGCGCCGGCAATTACATTAAGGTCTTGATTATCAGCCTTTCTTTATTAATTTTTTAATTGCTTAGCGCTATATGAAAGTTTTCATTCAAATTTCAAATAGTAAATAAAGTAATACGAATGCTCTGTATTAGTTTCTTTAATAAAACTGTAGAATAGTATTTGAAGTTTACCTGAATGAGGATTTAACTTGGAATTCATTTACAAAATTTTTCTGTTACTCGTTTTTCTATTATTTTGTAACGGCAGATGAATTATTAGAATTAAAATTAGGACCTTAATTATACGTGGAAGCAAAGAAATTAATATTTTTATGCTATTCGTTAATATAAAGCAAGTTGTAATCTGACACTTATCTCACGCAGTGATTCGTAGATAGCTACACGGAAAAAACAGTATGGTTGATCTACACAGAAATCTGATGATGCCAATCAGATTAAATAGTAAAATATGGAACAACTATTTATGTGGTTGCTTGAATCATAGTACAATGGTTAGGTTAGGTTATGTTGCAGTAATGACGGCATTTCATACATATATATATTTTTAATTGTAAGCGTGGTGAGTCACTTTTGCTTTTTGAAATTGTAACTTAATTTATAGCATGATGTAACAAGAAATTAATTCTTATTAATAAATTAATTTTTATTACATCATGCTTTATAATATCACGATTGACGCAACTATACGGATATATAACTTATCCATAGTAAATGATCCCCCAACCAAGATTTGATTATCACAACCATATCGCGCCTAACTATATTGATATAGTTGACACATCAAAGTAAATAAATCGTATCAACCATACACATTCCTATCACATAAAGATAACTAAGATGATGTTTCTATATTGCTCACAACTAAATATTTTTAGTTATGTGAACTATATCTTTTTTTTCCGTGTACTTGATACAATACGTACAAAGCAAAATTGAGCTAAAAGTAACGCGGGAAATTCCGATGCAATTAATTACTCTCAATTTATTACCGATAAATTCACGACAATTTTCAAGCGAGAAAATGAATCTCGAATGCCAAACAGGCACGAAGATGCCGATTCTCACTGCGTAGATTGCTCACCGTATATACATACATTTCGACACGAGTACATACACGATGCTCGGAACTCCCTGGCTGCACCGACCGCGTTAATGCTGTCTCGCGTAATGAGCGACTTGGCTCCAACGGGCGCATATTTTCTTTTACGATGCCTAAATATAATCTTAACGATGCTCTTATGGCTTAGAGCGGACGCGCACGTGCCTTCGCGTGAAATTCGAAATTCTGCGAGGTCTTGGGAGTTGTCTTGTCCACCGAATCGCGATTCAATTGCGTTCTTGCGAAAAACTCACGAGGCATCATCTATTTTCGCGCTTGCTTCTGCGTGTTGCGTGCGTATGCGGTATGTGATGAATTTTTTTAATTTATCTGCAGTATTCGATTTATGAAGGATATACTCTGTTTAATCGGTATTAAAAAATTGATTTGTGGTTTTTCACGTAGTTTCGGTGTAAGTAATAAATCGAATTGCGTTATTGTTAATAAATGTTGAGTAAGTTTTTATACGGAAGAATGGTTTTGTTGAAGCATCTAAAAATTTAGCTAAATGCAAATCTGAAAATTTTGTTGGACCCTCAAAATAATTGTGTAGAACGTTAAGCATTGATGACAGTAGCGTTACTAAAAATTTTAACATTCTACACTGAGAAAAAAATTTTTGGTATTTGTGATTATGAATTGTGTTATTATGTTAATAATAATTATATGCATAATTGTATATACATAAAAGAATATACATATATAGTTGACAACTGAAAGTGATTATGATTATAATTATTGCAGAATGGGATATATAAATTCACATTGAAAATATTATTTATATAAGCACTGAAGAATTAACTTAAATCATTAAGGTTTTAATTATTCAGTTGTGCATTCATATTTGCGGTCTTAAGATCCTTCGTTTATAATTGTAATTATTATTAACATAGAAATGATGGCACAATTACCACAATTTTACTAAAATTTTTCTCTTGGTAGTGGCTAGTTTGAGCATAATATTTTAATGGTAATACAAAATTATTTTCGAATATATGTGTACCTAGTTAATTTTTTAGATATTTTAGCAAAACCGTTCTTTCCATGCACGAGATTCCGATCTCATTAAGAAGTAGTGTATTTTCTTTACGTTTGAGCATGATTTCAATAATAGCTGATATATCAAATTGTGAATGTAATTTGCATTTTTTTTTATTTTACAATGCGTTTTACTTAAAATGGTGCACACATTAATAAATGCACACATTAATAAATTTGTTTGTATCGCTTGGTTTATTATGCTCCTTTGTGCAATTTATTGTCATTAGTATACGCCTCTATGTTATGTTTCATTTATAATGTTGTAATATACACAACTTTTTGCACCGTATGATCTCTAATACCCACGTTGTATTATGATAGATGTAATTCTAGGAAAGAAATTGAAACTGAATATTTTAAATGGAATATTAGCGATGCGGTAGGAGAATTTCTATATCGTCTGTATGCTAGAATTATATTTAATTCCACTTCCACGAGAAATTATACGTTACGTCAATTTACATTTACATCTTTAAACAAAGATGCGAGATCGATGCCGTCGGTCTGCGTCCAAGTCCCAGCGGATTATACAGTTCTGTTTCCTCTGCGTTCTCCTCCCGCTCCCTTCTTTCCTAGATCTGTCACGATTAAAGATCGAAGTCACGTACCGCGAGTCGGCTGTCGATCGTCCAGCGATCGTCACGTGTCAGCCGATTTTCCCATAAAACCTGCGGAACAACTTTCGATCGGCGGCAATCAACGATTATTATCCGCGTGCTCGGCGATCTTCCTCGACGTTGGGACTCGAACTGGACTCTTCACGATCGCGTTAGATCATGCTAACTCTCTGCTTAACCGGCGATTTTCTACGACTCGCAAAGTCGCGAATTCTATGGCAAGTAGATTAAATACCGTCTCTGCAATCTCGAATGCGTAAAAAAAGATGATGCAACTCAAAGTACGCGTTAATTACGTTATTTAGAGAAGGAAAATTTTATTAATATATAAATAATATACAATAACAAATTATATATTCTTTATATATTAATATTATTTTAATATCGCTATTATTTTAGCAATTAAAAAATATTTATCTTGATGTTACGAGATGTCGAAAATTAATTTTAATAATCGCTGGTTTAAATTAAATGATTTTATAATCCTTCAGTGGGATGCTACCTTGTGCGTCACTCACTAATGTATTCGTGGTAGAAAAAGATTTCCTTTTTTTATACATCTTGCGATAATATTTGCGTGTGGTCGATTCAGGGGTATATTCATCGACACGCCAGACGACAATTAACCAGGCAAAGCAAGCAACGGTCTCGCGCTTTTATTCTACCATTCTACCCCGTCGTCTCTTTTCGAGTCTTCGGAGAGGGTTGCCGGTGCAAACCTGTTATTATTTCGATTATTCTTCCGTGGTGGCTAATCACCGCTGTCGTTCGTGTCGTTGCCTCACTACGAATCATTATTTTTCTATCTCCTCCCTACTCAGGACTCTACTCTCCCTATCGACGTCTGTTCTAAAACAAGATGAATGAAAAAGGATTGACAGGAATTCTTTCTATAGGATCGTGTTCTTGCTAACCTTTGTTCATTTTAATTACTGCTGCAGACTAAATCGGAAAAATGTAATTGAATGTCATAGAAATACATATGAGTGTTTGAGTGTACTATTTCGGTTCACAAGAAAGAAAATTATATTTTAATAGAATCCCCTCTACATTACTGATTAATAAATTTAATTTCCGGTTATTCTATCGTGTAAGAGTTCAAACGAATTTCAAGCTTCTTTACCGGCTTGGCGAAATAGGAATTCATAATTTCGCAGGATGAATTCCCATTGCATTTTCTCTTGATTCATCTACTTTTTTGCTGGCGTCGCGTCGTTCTCTCTTGCGGTCGCCCCTTTCTACGGCCGCCCATCCATTGCGCGCCGTTTAATCCTACGCGTTCGCTCTTTAGCTCGGGCGAAAAAGCCCATTAAGAGGAAAGAAATTAAAGCCTCGCTGTGTATGCGCGGCACGAGCTTAAGGGCATTCGCGTTACCCGATCGTTTCAATCGAGCTGCCCAAGGCATGGCCTCGATATCGCCAAGTGAAACGATCGTTGATTTTTAAGACCTACTCGCACTGACGGTCTGAGTTAATTAATCCCGTTTCAACGATTTGCTGTCCCATTTAGATTATTGTTCTTTCGTGATTTTATTCGTTCTAAATTTAATCACTCGATGTGATCTAACAATCTAAAAATTCCTGTATAATAAATGAGGAAATGGATCACGAAATTTTCGTCTATTTTTTATGTAGCTGATATTTAACTTTCACTGTTGCAGCCAAATGTATCTGTTAAATAACACAAAAGCAATGGTAACCTGATCTCTCAAGTTAAATAGCATTGTTATTTTTAACTTTTATGTGAATCAAAATGTTAATCTATTTCTGTGGTTAGTAAGTTTTCCAAAGTAAACAACGCGTAGATATTAATGTATGTATTTAATAAATAATAAATCGAGTTAAGTTTAATACATTTCCTTGAATTATAAATTGTTTATCTCCACTGTTTTAAATTAACTACATATTGAATAAGAGCAAGCGATCTATAGGAATGACTAAAAATAACTCAAATTGGATATAACTTGACATTATGAATTTAGCAGTACTTACTCTGGAGCTGATTCTGTAACACTGTTACTGGCGATGGATTCATGAGATCTGTTTAATTTATGTTAATTAAAAGATAATAATTAATTTTAAGTAGCCAAAATAATACGATTTGTATAAAAAAGAATGAATATTAATATATAATTATACTTTCATAATGCATATTTGCAGATGTAACATAAGAAAATTGAATTGTTTGACAGTTTTTGACAAAGAAATTTATAATTTAGTGGTTTAGTCCAATAGACTGATCATTACTTTTGAAGGATTAAAGATGTTGAAATTAAATATTGAAAAGTGATTGAAAAAAAGATCGCGTTCAATCTGATTTTTATTTAAGAAAAGCTTGATTTTAAATTGATCAAAGAACTCGTAAATGAAAGGCGAAGGAATCTAAAATATCCGCTATATGGAAAGAGAATTTAGTTAATCAAAGTTAATGTTGACTGACATTGGTGCGAAAGCTTGAGAGTCGGTCTGACTGGGCTGAAATCGCCCGATGAAAGCCGAATCTCACCGAGAATCTCGACTAGTCCTCTCTTTTTCCTTCGCCGTCGTGAATCGTCAAACGTAAATGAAACCTCCGCGCAGACTTGAATCCGTGCCAACAGCTAATTAGACATCAATGCGAGCTAAACAAATTCCGTCGTGTGGGGGGTATCGGGAGTTATACATTATACATCGTCGCAGTTTCGACATGAAGATAACACGAGCATTTCTACACGACGTGATGAAATCACATTGCCATATCGCGTAGCATATCAAATTTACGCCGCATTCATTTTTTACAGTTCTGCAAATGAATTACGCGCGGTATGCGTCGAATCCGAGTCGCGAACTGGGATATAATCAGGGAACCGGCGATATTCAATCCGACATAAGGAGACGAGGGTAAGCGATAAAACGGTTACCATGATGAGAAGGAAGTCGCGACACGGGGGAGCGCAGGGGGTGAAGAGCGATGAGTCGCGCGCGAGCGAGACGGAGAGTCGCGCTCTGTCCGGCGCAAAAGGGACGGCGAAATATAAAATAGCGGGCGGCGTGTGTAGACTATATGCTCTAATTTTAGGCGATTGCCTCGCTCCCTCGCCCGAGGATTATAATTAGATACAGAAATACCCGAACGTCGCCGCCATCAGCCACCCACCCACCCAACCAACCGACAGGCTGAGGCGAAAGTGCTGTACGCTCGCTCGCGAATCACTGGAGTCGAAGAGCTATACGAAGTATTGCCCGTTCTCGCATTCGCACTGCGCTCGTTGCCAGTCACGATGACATTACGAATCCGCATCTCGTCCGGAGTAACTTCCACGGAATACTTCAGTGTTGGGTTTAAACAGCATCTATCTTCGAAAGATTGTGAAATTTTTTTCTCGGGAACAGATCCAAGGAAAGTCTAATTGCGTGAATCTTAACGTAATAACGAAAATACTTTTGCACAGAAAGGACAATTATGCTAAGATATCTAAAAATTTAGCATAGATCTAAAAATAATTTTATTGGATTGTTAAAATAATAGGAATCTCTCTTTCAAGGATACTGAAAAAATTGGTTGAATTAATTCTGAAATATATATATATAATAATTAAACTAATGAAATATGAACAATCCATAATTTTGATAACAAATTTGCAAATTGCATACGTTATAGTTACATTAACTAGATACATTTGATTACATAAATTCTGCTGAAAATAACCAGATTTTTTATTGAAATATCAGATTTAATTGTAATAACCATAAACATTCTATTCTATCAATATTCCTGTAATCATATTATACATGTCGCTAATCCAACTATGCTTGTAGTCATAATTATCAGATACAATTAGATTATTACTATGTAATCAAACTCTAACCGGTATCATATCTAAATGTTCTGGTTGTATATCAAAATATTTATTATAATAATTAGAAGTTCTGTTTACTTCCATTAAAATTTACTTAATCGAAGGTGTTTTAATTCAACCTCAGATAGATAAACAGATGTCTTTTAGGTTTCTAAAAGACAGATATCTTGCCATGTCTTACGATAGCATTTTCTACAAAAAGGTATATTTTAGGGATCTGAAAGATATGTGTAGGAACGTTTATAGTTTGCTGAACTTAAACAGCATGAATCAGTATTTCTTTTCTATACTTAACTGTCATATACACGAGTTGTATAGATGCTAAATTAAGTGCTGCAACTATGGATAATCTACGGTAGACACTAGCGTGTCATTTTATTAAGTTGCATGATGAATGCATTTTTTTCTGCATTAGGACACATCGTTGCGCGCATGTGTGCGGGCTTTATAATAAATTGCGGAAACTGCCGTGCGTGACAAGCGAGTTTATACGTAATATTGTTTGGCCAGGCTACATTCTAATGCGAATCAAGAGCAAAGCTAATTTTAAGGCCGCGAATACACGCTCTGTGGCGCAACGCGAAATTACTAATATGCCCCTTCTGTCTCTATGAAATACGAGAATTGCATTTGTGTCGCCGCGCAGTATGTTGCACACGCTCGCGGGTACGCATACACACCTACACATGCACCAAATTTCGAGTTCCTCGCCAAGCGATTTCCATTAATCGGGAGTGAGATCGATCTTGCGTCATATATTTGACACGCGTATCCTAGAGTGTATTCTTTCAAGAATAGTGCCTCGAAACCTACCGGTAAACCTTATTTCCATTTACAGCGCCTCCGAGGATCGTTAGAGCGTTGCTCGGCGAGTTAAGTTCCGCCCATGTAAAGGTCGCGAGCGTTTCTCAGGAACTGCCGATTGGTTACATGGTACGATCGATGCCGCGATTCCCAGGAATCCCCCGGACGTGCCCGGCTCGCCTCATCATAATCGGCAAATATTTATTCGCGACGAGGATAAATAATTAATTAACGCGGCCAACGAAGGATTGGACGGCAAACGGAGCAGCTGTCGGCCGCGATCCTCCTTCGATTCCACTCGTTGCTTCCTCCCCCTTTTATTCGTGGCAGAGTCTAGTCTAGTAGAAGACAGCGGGGCTCGTTTGCCACGGAGGGGGTAGCCACCCCTAATGCGGGAGAGGTAATTATTATACGAACCAATCGATACTTCGATGAACGAATCGCCTTCTAGCCCCGAGGAAAAAAGCGCGGCGCGCTTCGACGAAGTCGACGGTATTCGAACGGCGAGTCGTTAACAACCGTTCGCTTCTCTCCGTGGAAACTTCTACGCACGTTGTTGCACGACGATAAATCATTGCCCCTGTTACAATGGACACAAAGGAGCTCACGCGCGCGTGTATTGCAGCGCGTGTGCGTGTCTGCGTACTTTGGAACGTACGGATTTTGTAATTGCTTAAGCAAATTTACGAACGCATTTTATCTTCGACAATGGTATAGGCAATTCTAAAACTGTTAATTTAATAATCACAAGTAATTATTACAATATTAGTCAAAATGGTAAGACTGATGAATAGTGTAATATAACAGAACGTAAAGACAGAGAATTTAATGAAATATACCAATTGTTTAACGTCGTTTTAGCAAGATTCAAAATTGTAAAAGAAACAAGTGTTAATTATATATGCAAAACAAATAATTTACAGCATTAGTAATAAATTAATAATAAATTACGGCATTAGTAGTAAATTTGTTTATTTGAGGTCATCGTTTTACATATTTATATTAACATTGGGAGAGTAATTGAAACGAAGAAATCATTTCGACATTGCATACGTTGGCGCACATGGTGCCGGCGCGGAGCCAGGCAAAACTATTAATAATGTCGATAATTACCAATTATTTTTAAAAGCAGTGGGGCTGGAGTTAATTTGAGCATGTGAGCTCATGTACTCCCACACCGGCACCTCGTAATATACACAATGCAATATGCACGCTGCGATGTATATTATTCGAATAAGATATATTACTTTGCTTATTTCTGTTGCTATTTCATGGAAATGGAAGTTCGGTATTTTACAATAAACTATAACTAAAGATTACGTTTATAATATCATGTTTAGATTTTATATTGAAATTTTTACATTTAGATTGTGTTTAGATTTTTAAGTAAAGTTACTTGAAGTTATAAGAACCGTAAAGATTTTTGTTTTATTATTTTATTATTTATAATAAAATTAAAAAATATAACTAAAGAAAGGTTACAATATAACTAATATACTTACAGTGTAACTAAACAAAGTTATAAAAGAAAAAAAATAGGGGTCAGAATACATAAGGACGTTGTTTAAAATGTAATGTTTTCTTTTCATTATTGAAAGTGAATATAGTATGTTATGTTTCGACTGTCTTAAGTTAATAGAGTTGAAATTAGGTCTTTATCAGAGAAGAGTAACGGATTATAGCTAGGATTATTCGATTCCGAATCGATTTTTTTTTTCGAGAAAATCGATTCGTTAAAACAGCAGATTCACAAATCAATTTTCCTTTATGCAATTTTACTGTGTCGTTTATTGTGACGAAAAATCGATTCTATAGTAAATTATTAGATATTCTAGAGCGCGTTCAGATTCCTATCCGACTGCTCTGTATGTATTATTTTATCCTTGTTTAACATTCGGTGAACAATGAGGATAAAAAGATACCTAGATAGTACTTGAGTGGGAACCTAGAGATCAATCATGTAACTTTCCCTAAGGCGGAAATGTGAAAAGCGTATAATTCTCGTAAATTTCACATTTTTTGTATGAACACCTAATACATTTTTAAATACTAAAAAATTGATACTTAATATAACGTTATAATATGATGTGCATTAGACATCTATTAAGGGAGAGTCTTATCCACACTGAAAGAAAAATGTCGTATCAGCAACTAGAAATTTGATGATACAAAATAGCTTTAACTATATATTGTGAAGTTTTAATGAAAACAATAAATAAGTTATATGAACTAAGAAAATATAACACTTTCGAGGCTTTCACGGGTATTTTTTCTTCAAAGATACCGAAAGGTTTGCAGGTTATCGCCGTGTCTTTATCCATTGCTAATGCCAACGTTTCGTGAACCTTGCTGTCACTTCATCAGGGCGAGGCGCGCACTGGTACCTACTGCCGATTGGCATTCAGATCGCGTGGGATGGCGAGGTAAGGGACGCGGATCAAGCTGAAATCTGTTAAAATGTGCAGATCTCACCGAGCTCTGTTATAAAACAATCGATGCTGTCGGGAATATAAAAAGTGCGTATCGATCTCTGCATAACCGATTGCCTTCGGCGCGATACGCACTGAGCGCCTGCGCCAAGTTACATTTGTTACGATATGAAACAGGCCGGTCCCACAGCCCTGCCTGATTACCGGTTAAAAGATCAGCGGACTGTGACAGGGCCGTTTCTCTCTGGCGGGCGCGGAAGGCGTACCGGTGACACACGAGGACGAAGAAGCAGCGAAGGCGGGAGGAGGGTCTTCGAGGATTCATGGTCTCTAATTTTTACGGTGTAACCAACATGCGCGTCCCGTGCCATCTATATTTACAAGTACAAGTAGCCGGTCATTAAATCCGATAATTAATCACAATCGTCTCTATTAACGGGAAGACTTAATTGCTGTTATCCGCACGACG
>NW_017256051.1:359817-375968 GCF_001594055.1 Mycetomoellerius zeteki
CAGCGGGGGCGTAGTTGATGGAAGGGGCTGACCCAGGATGTGCCTAAAGAATAGGACAGTCGATCCGTAGGACGTATTTTCCCTGCGCTTCGAATGGTCAGTTACTGCTTGCCGTGCGAAACCGACGACGAAGTTTTACGGTTAAAGACTACGTTGGCAGTGTACAACGAACCCTTCCAAGCGTACGGTAACTTCGCACTTGCTTCTAAACGCTAGATTCTATGTGTATCGACCTCCGTACGAAAGTTTTTCGAAAGACATTTCCACTTTTCCTTATGCCTCATCAATCGCGCACGTGACTTCCATCCGATCTCCCCGTTCGACAGTCGTGGCCGCGGCTATTATCGGACTCATTAGCCGATCGCAGTGTTGTACCGCGTGCCGAAATATTTTCGCCGAAGTAATTATGGCTCGGCAACGCGCCGGCGCCGCGGCTAATTCGCGAGGTATCGCGAAAGTGGACCCCAAGCGAAGTCACCGCAGCTGCAGCAACACCAACACTAGTACTAGCACTAGCACCAGCAACGACAGCAGCAACGTGGCAGTATATATGGCGAGGTTAAGACCCGCAGTTACGTCCGCGTAACTCTCGCAAGCCGAGAGTCTCGACCGTGGTACCACGGCAACGGAATATGGCCACACACGTTTGCTCGTATATAACTATATATATACATACATACATATATATACACCTACACATACACGCACACGTGTATACATATACTTATATTCGTAGAATGTACGTGGTTTCGCTCGCGCGCGAATGCCGCACGCACACAAACGCACCCGGCTCCTCGTACGTGGCCATCTACTTACTTTAGTGGTCAGTGCGGAAGAAAAGAATTAGCTAGACGGGGGCGCGTCTCATCTAGGTCACCCACACAATCGCGGACGGTCCAGTACGTACACGGTCGCGCGCATACACTCGCCTGCACCCGAGGAGCCTCATTACGGGAGCACGGTGGCGAGGGGGTGTGCAGCAAGAGAGGCGAGCGTTAATTAAGAACAGACTCGCCACCCTCTAAGTAAGGAGCACTGACCAACCCTGCCCCGTACTCTGCCATCCCCCGTACTCTCCTTCGACCGCCACCTTCCGCCGTTCCTCTATTCCTTCATGGTCGTCTTAGCCACGGCTTCGCACCCTTCCCGAACTCCCACTGCGAGAGGAAAAACCAAGAGGATCGGTGCGAGGGAAGCTGAGGGAAGTGAGGGATAGAACGGAGGGAAGGACGGAGAAAAGAATAAGAGAAAGGAAGAATGGGTGAGAAGCACTTACGTTTCTTAACATTGTCGGATTAGACAGATTGGACGCGACTTCGTACGTATAGCGATGATTAGAAAATAGCACGGTATCAAAAGAGTATTTTAGCAAAAAAGGATGCCGTATTAATTTATCGGCACTGTTCACGCGCTTCGAAAACCGTTACTCTTTTGCTTTCCGCGGTCGCTTCTCGGTCTCGGTTATGATTTTTATCCATTCTCTCTCACGTTCTGTCTTTGCTCTTCACTTTTCCCTGTAAAAGAAAGGGTACCGACGTGTGAAATGTCTCCTTCGGCAAAGGGGAAGAAGACAACGAGCGACCGAGATGGGAGTTGGCAGAGAAGGATGACTGTGAAGAAAATTAACTAAGATCCCGCAATATGCCGCACTGACCGTAGTACTGTCACACTTTTATAAGAAAGAAAGAGAGAAAGAGTTCTCTATCTGAAGATTTTGTCGCTTTCCTCTAATCGCTTTCCACGCTGCTGATCTAGCAGAAGGATGCCATTGATTAAACAGCTCTTTGGGAAATAACATACGACAATTTCTGAAGAAATAGTTTTGATTTCGAAATTAAACGGCTTAAGGGAAAGTCAAATTACTCGAAATTTTTGACAAGTTCAGATTTGTTATATTTTTTGTCTCTAGAAAAGAGAATTCCGAAATTTTTTATCGTTTTAATAATTATATCCTTTATTTATTTATATTGATGAAATATTTGATTTTTCATCATTTTCTTCATTTTTATAATAATTTATTTGCATGGTCCTTTTAGTGAGTAAAAGACGTTAGTATTAAAAGTGAATTAATTATTAGATTTAGAATATATTCAATAACTGATACCATCTTTTTTGAATGATAGGAAATATCTATAAACTTATTTCGTTTTATAAGTGCTATGCCTTTTTGACAAGCATTGACATCATTACTGAACCAGATCTCGTTAAGTTAAATAATTTTCTTCAAAAAGTGACACGAGTGTGCTCCTAAATCATGACGCAGCAATGATCAGCCGATCTCGTTCTGACGACACGAAAGCACACATGTTGCCAATGTTGCACAATAGGTGTTCTTCTTAGAGGCCAAAAAAAAGTCACCCAACTGTTCATCCCTCCCGTCAACCATAAGCTGGTCTGTACTGGGGGAGCCGTGGCCGATTGTTTCCAACAGGTTTGTCAGCTTTTGTTTCAGTCCGTTCTCATGGGCGGCGGAACTGGTCATTGCTCGAACCCCAAAAACGGTTGAACAATGACCCTTAGGGCCGTTACATTGCGCTGCAATAACGACCCCCATTACCCCGAACTCAATGAGAGTGAGATCTGGACGGGCTGAGAATTAATCCAACGAATCCCAACGGCAGACGGATGGATGATGAATTTAAATAACGCGATGCGATCTTGTGAAACTAGGGTCGCAATTCTCTTTTTCTCCCCCCCCCCCCCCCCCCCCGTATTCTCTCTTTTCTCTTCTACCTTTCTCTCTGTCGCTGATAAAAGATATTTTTTAGGAGATTTGTTCTTGCCAAGCGTAATTATAATTAGAAATTTAGGTTTTATTATTATAATTAGTAGATGATATAAATGTGTAATTTTTTAAATCTTATATCAAGTAAATTATTTAATGAAAATTAGTAGAAAAGTGTGTGTGTAGAGTTTCATATAAGCTACACAGTAAATAAATTTGTGTATTTGTGTTGGAAACGGTCCACTCATGCGTTTGTGTTAACAGTTTGTGTTGAATTTTTTAACATATTCGAATGTTAATTTTACACAATGTGATTATGTTATTTAAAGATTTTTTATGAAATTAATATTCAATGTTTCTTAGTGTCAAAATGACACAATTTATGAGTAAGTGAACAAGTAACATAAAAATAATGTGTTTTAAAACATAAATTCTAAAAAATAAATGAAATGTGTTAATTTAACATATCATAAATCTTCTGAATAAAAATATGTTCTCTCGATTTGTTTACAAATTGTGTCGATATTATCTTTCTTCGTATTTATTCTCTTACATAATATTTGTGTTACTTTTTAACATATTCATCTTGTGTAAAATTAACTCAAAAATTTGAGTGGACCGTTTGGGACATGCGATTTATGTTAAATTCGACACATTTTTTCCAACTGTGTACAATTTTTCGAGAAAATATATATATATTCAAGAGTTATTGACTTCTTCGATAAAGATCGTTTAAGCAACGAACGAAAGTTTGCTGAAAATATCTTGCTCGACATTTGCAATAGAATTTCGCGAAATGCTCTAGATTCTTCAAATATCTTTGTACGTATTTGCGACTGTGAGCTTAATGAGATGAAATCGCAAGGGTTCTTTGACTAGCAGAGATGTGTACTGTGTCATCTCTTGCATAATCCTTCTAACCGAAGAATCTTCGTCGTTTATCTGATTTCGTATGCTTTATTTATGTGCATGGAAATCGACGGAAATTACGTTAACCGTCTGCTCATAATCGCCGTGACTTACTTCATAATGTCGCGCACCTTATAATAGCCGGCATTAATTTTATCGCCTCATTCTTATACATGGAACACATCGAAGATTCTTGTAGAATTAAATGTCACTTGCTTGAATATAATGTTGTCCTAGAAATCACAAAGATTCGAGTAATAGTTACTCGTAAAAATATATAAATAAGAATATTTTCATTTTAAAATGTTTCTAACTAATAAAATAGAAATAGTGGAAGTTTAATAATTTATATGTTACTGTATTTTTTGTAAAGAAAGAGGTACAGATAAATTATTACATTGAAATATTTCTTCATGCTGAAGTTGAATTGCACTGAAGGTGGCAGCTTCCTTGCGCAGTTGCAGAGACACAAGCCGGCGAATCCACAAATTAAACAAACACCCTATTGACGCGCTGATCCTCCACCGAGGAGACATCCTGGCTCATTCGCAAGGGTGAGAGAAAGACAGTGGAGAAAGAAACGATCGTCACCTCCACGAGGTCCTCGTTCAACGGATAAGAAGGACCGAAAGGAGAGAAATGGTGAGAAGCAAGAGGGACGGAGATTTGGCAATCCGAATGAACGGACTACATCGCATACAGGGTCTTAGCAGGACTTAACGAATATTGCCGTCGATATCCAGGAGTCCCCAATTTGACACTACTCCTACTACCCTTCGAATGTTCTTTGTCCCTCGCGTCATGGATCTTCGTTCGTCAATTCTTACCTTATCAAGTTCATTTCGGTTCTTATCTTTTTTATACCGATATCTTACGGCAGATCTGAGTCTCTATTTAACTTTCTTATTTATGGCTACATGGCGAATTTTTAAAGAAAAATTTTTATAATTATACTTAAAATATATTAAATTTAAAATAGAATTTATATTACATTTGACAATTGATTTTATATACTTAAGAAGAAAAAGCAGCAATATTTTAAAGAGTAAACTGCACGGAAAAGAATAACCGTGGATGAATTAACAAGATATGTTGGTTAGGTAAATTTTGATAGAAATAAACAGAATTTTTGATTATTATGTATGTAGTAATAATATCCAAGTATCTGTTATTATGATTACAAAGGAAAAAGAGCATGATATACGTACATATAATTAAAGGAATATTGCTAGAATCAGGGCTGGGCATGTACTTTTATTTGAATTTGTAATACAATTATATTTTGTATTTCAGCAAATGATATTAAATTATAAGAGAAATTTTATTTTTTTTTTATTAGAAAACAATAGGTATAGGTTTTTTTAGCGTGTGTAATTATGTTAAAAATAGATCGTGCATTTATTCGCGCAAATTAAAGCGGGATGGAGGATCCTTCGCTACATTACGGTTGTCTTTCACATATGTATCGCGCAAGGGTCGAAAACGTCCAGACGTGGAGGCCAGAAGGAGTCGGACGACAACCCAGATAAATTAGTGCGGGTAATGAAGACTGAGCCTTGTGTCTGATTAAACAAACACAGGGAAGCGCAAATAAGTGAGAGAATGTCGGGAAGACGAAGACGAGAGAAAAGGGAAGTCTGAGACAGAGAACGGCGAAGAAAAGAGCGAAGGATGCGACAGACGAAGAATCTGTGATTCCTCGGACCTTTCTCTCATTTTACTTCCAATTAACTTAAGCAGACTCAGTAATACACTGCATCCAGGTTATTGTCCGCCATTCTTTCTTCGCCTTCTTCCGTCTTTTCTCTCTCTTGTCCCTTGCTCGCTGAACTATGATGCAAAAAGAAAAATGCATTCTCTTAGTTTAAGTCAGGAAGAATTTGCACGATAGAAAAGCTTTATGATATATCGTTATTTGTACATTATTTTATTAATAATGTCTTGTTTATTTCAGTATTATTTCTAAAAACGTTTTCTTTCTCTAAAACTAATTTTTTATTTCAATTTTCGTGACCATCTTATTAGCATACTTTACAATCCCCTTACCCGTCTAAACCGAGAGATTCACAGAGAAGAGGGATGCCAGGTGTCAAGCGTGTAACGCCTGCACCTCAGCGCCTGTGATCGTAAATTTATTTATAATCCTCACTTTTTTAACTGTCTGAGGAACGCCGCGTTGGTGCCGGAGAATTAGTGTCCGCGGTTACGGCGCGGACGATCTTATTCCGGCAGAACGACAAGGATGACGCTAGGCGAAAAAAATAGTCCGACGATAATAATTATTGTCGAACCGCGGCGTTGAATCAGGACAGCAGCACTCGCGGTAGAAGAGAGGAGAGAAACGGCGACGCGAATATACCGGCGACGAATAATGTTCGCCAACAAGGACGTTCAAGTTTAAACGAAAATAAAAATTCCCCGTGCTCTGATACTAATTATAGAATACGCTCATCGAACCACCGCCGGCTAAATCGCCGATGCGGTTACATCGGACCGCCTGGATTTTTCTTCTGCGAATCTTGCGATGATCGTATACGGGCACATACGAAGCGTATTGATGTTGCCCGTGGATCGATAAATCGCGGAAAATTAATATTGTTTTTATCAATAAGGTAATTAGCTGCGGTGAGGCTTTTGCAAGAAGGCTAACGTGGACTTTCATGATCGAAGTGGTCTTGTTTGTATTTCCATCCAGGCACAAAACGAGATATAAGCGAAAGAAAAAGTTACAAATTATAAGTTCCAATATATCATGTTTTTGTATTTGATCTGATATAATTTTTTTTTTAGAAATTTTAATTGCAGTCGATATAATTTTGTTTGGTAAGTTTAAATTGGATGCATGCAATAATGACTCGAAAGAACAATTTTACTGAAGTATCTAAAAATTTAGCCAGATATAGATCTGAGAATAGTTGTTGGACTATTAAAATAATTACGTTCAAACTGATTAATGGAATAAAAATTTGTTGCAGCATTGCTTATGCCTGAGTTTTCTATATAATTATTTTGATGGTCCAACAAAATTATTTTTAGATTTGTTGCTAGTTAAATTTTTAGATATTTTAGCAAAATTATTCTTTTTGCACAAAGTTTTTACACTTTTTCTAATATCTATATCAAAATTAAATTCTCTAAAATTATATTGTGGTAGCAATTTCTCTGCAAAATTACTTTCCTTGGTTAATGTGATGAGAAATTTCATACTTGAGAAGATAGAGGATTTTTTTAACGGGAATTAAGGTCGTGTTAAATAAAGAGTCGCATATATATTTTTTAATGAGTCAGAAGCATATTCAAAAATATGTAAATACGTTTTTAACCGAGAAACTAAGATATAAATATTTTAACGGACACTCATAAATAAACGTCCGCGTCGAGAGAACGATGGGGAGGGGGTGGGGGGAGAAAGCTTGGTTCTCTTTTATCTCTTTATAAAATTCTCGCGTGCGCACAGAACACGTTATATATTTATTTTCTTGCATGATTAAATTTATAGATAAAAGATCTGGTGCGCGTGCGAGACGTCTTGCGCGTGCAAATTTATTCAGCCTTCGTTTTCTTTCGAATTTAACATCGTCGTTTAATGCAAATTTTTTTACGTTTTAGACTCATACGAAGGATGTAACGTCAGCAGAAGCTCGTAGAACGAAGGTCGCAGAACGGTGAGTCACAGATTAATCAACAGCGATCCCCCATCCCGACGATAATTATTTAACTTGGCAATCGAAGTAATTACCGGCGCGTATTGACACACCTATTCTATCTTATATACACATGCGCGCGCGTATGCAGTTATCTTTCGCATCGGGTTGCCGTGGAATCGACTTGCGCGATTAGAATGACTATCTTTGTATCTGTCGTTGCCAATCAAGCTGGTCTCGCTATTAAAGCGTGTATAAGACTACGTGTTGGATCGTGATCGCGAAAGGTCGCACGAACGTATAAACTAATGCAATGTACAGTTAATAATACATTAAGCCGAAAGCAAACAGTGTGTTACCGAAGAAATTATGTTCCCATTTATAGCACCTTGGAACTGTACACGAAAACGGTTTTGCTGAAATATCTACACTAAGAGAAAAACATAGTGATGGTAAATATAAAAGTAACAACTATATCAATTTTATATGTAGAATTAATATTGAGTTAAATAAGCTAATTTTCTAATTGCAATAACTGTAAAAGTTTATCTGATTATATATAAAAAGTTGTATAGTTATTCATTAGTTCTCACTTTTTCTCAATCAGTATAAAAATTTAGATCTAAAAATAATTTTATTAGAATATCAAAATAATTATGCAGGATGCTTAAACTAATTGCAAGAATGTCAAAATTTTTTGCAGCGTTACTCATCATGCTTAAGTTTTCTACGTAATTATTAGTTATATAGTTTAACAAAACTATTTTCAGATCTGTATCAATTTTAATTTTAGATATTTCAGCAAAATTATTCTTTCCGTGTATATACGTTGTATAAAACAACGTTATTGGCCGTTTTTGTTCTACGGTTCTTGTGCTTTCGTAATCCGAGAAAATTGATCGTGGGCAATTAGCGGTTCGTTCGCGTTAGCGTGAATTTTTATAGGAATTTCTTCGAGGTGCAGCACTAGCATTTGCTTTTATTATCGCGATCCCGAGTTTACAACACGAAGGCAATAGCAACGTTTAAAATACTATCCGATATATACTCTCACGAGTAAGAAGAATACGTATTGCCGAAACAAAAGAAAAATGGATCGCGGCGTGCAGAACGTAAGAACGCGGGTGCTCAGGGAAAATATACTCTGTCAGTATGCCCCCATTAAAGTAGTACCTATTAAACGCAATTTCACGCATGGAGAAGAGCACGCTTCCCGCGCGCTTTATCGAAAGGATGATGATGCCGCTGAAATGCACGCATCTGTATGAAATAGATCGATCTAGATTTCGTAAATGTTAGACAGACTTGAACGTAATCCCGGTACATTAAGAGAGAATCAAGTGTTTGGAATTTGTGATTATATAATTGCATGGTTAAGTAATTATGGTCATAAACTCCATTTTTATAGTTATTGCTATAATATTAATAATTGTATATTTATAGTTCTGTATATAAAAAAATATGATTGGCACCGAAAATGATTATAACTTATAAATCATATTTAACCATCATAATTATTTTATCATGCAATTATAGTAATAAATACAAACACTTTTCTCTCACAATCAGTGTATGTAAAATAATTTATAACTATCGCGGGAGTGACTGGCAGCTTATATTTCATGATTTCATCGAAGATAATAGAAAATGTCAGATTTTCAGATTTGAGATGCTAATGTTGATTATAGATTGGCACAAGATTGAAAGCGAATACCTTCGATATTTTACGTTGTTCTTTCTCGAAAAACTTTACCTATCGATCATTAGATTCCGCTTATCGCACTGGTTTATCATTAATTAAAGATCATTATACCGTTCGGTTCTTCGATCGGAACGAGTAGATTCGAGATGCTGAGCGATTCTCAGGACCGATTTAACGAATACAATAAGCGATTCAGCGCCGCGGCTATTATATCTAATTCCAACCGAATAGAAAAGGACCTCAACGCGTCGTCCTTGCCGCTCTTCTTGCCGAAGAAGGAAGGTAGACGAAGAGAGAAAAAGACGGGTGCCCCACCACACGCGCGGTACCCCGAGGCGACGCGGAATCACTCAGAGAGCGCCGGCCGTTAGTTCATTTTTGCGGAGCGTTTACAACGTCCTGTCCACTCGCGTGGCATCGTTGCTGGCATTTCGATGCATAATAAACGACCGGTTAGCCCTGTGCACCACGGCTCACACCTTTGCCCCCTCTCTACGACGATCTGTGAAAGCGGGGTAAAGGGACTTCTCTTTTTCGCTCCCTCCCCGTTCCTTCGTCGCTCTTTGCAATCTCCCCCGTCTCTCCTTCTTGTTCAACGTCCGTAAGCTGGATGCACTCCGACTTCCTTTGTGGACTTTCTTCCTCCGCGAGGTGCATCTAACGAGATGCGAGAGGAAAGAGAAAAGCGTGCGATGCGAACGAAGAGGGACAGCACGGCTGGCTTGAGAGAGTATTCAAGAGATAGGTGGTGAGGAAGAGAGGAGGAAGGCCGTTACGAACGAAGTTTAACGAAAGGAAATCCGATTTGCACAGCGCTCCGTTCTCTCCCGCTTCTCTGTAACCGCGTCCGATTCTCGCGTGCATGCACGAGATGACGCGTCTCGCGCGAGAAACGTCGTTCCAGGATGTACTTTGGATGTTTTCAGCTTCCCGAGGATTGTCGTATAGCCTGTCTCAAGCTTAAAAGAAAAGTGACACTCTATTAATATTTCGAATTCTTTTTCAACTCACAAATGCCTTTCGATAATTACATATTTCAGAATACTATACATGGGAAAAGTTGCATTAATTGGAATTCTGGTCGAAAATAAACCAATAAAAATTTTTTTTATTGAATATATAATTCTAGTTGAAATAATCAGAATTCTGATTGAGACATGATCAGAATCTTCTGGTTTGTTCATTTTTAACCAGAAATTTTTCACAGTGTATGATACAGGATATTTACTACACGGAAAATCTAAATTTTTTAGGGGATTTATTTTTTATTAAAAATCAGGGATTGTCATGGAATTTATTAACAGAAGAGAGTAGAACTTTCAAGGAATTTTTTAAATAAGATTTTAGTAAATCTTTGTTATTTTGAAAAAGGAAAAGAATATAGATCTGAGCTTATTGAATAAGTTATGCGAAATATTTTGAATAGATAATTATAATCTTCAATCTTATAATCTTCGTGCTTCACGATTTTCTATCTTCTCTTACAAGATCACAATAAGCTTGCGTAAACTGCAGAGTATGCAACATTCGAAACAATGCAACCTATTGCATTCGTTTGAAGGAGATTTGATAAGAAATCTGTGACCAGCAGATGATGAAACTATTATTTGCGCAATCCATTCACATAATAGATGTGGAAGGGCGGTTTAAATCCAACTCTCTCTCTCTCTCGCAAATAAATTTCATTTATTGCAATTACAACAAATTCTCATGATGTAAAAATAGATTTACATTATGAGAAAAATTTTTTTTAAATATATGAAAACTTAAAGACAAAATATGAATATGAAAAATATTGTCTTAGGGATTTGATTCGGATTCGAATTCCGATTGAAACAATATTTTTTACAATAAATATTGCAAAAATAATTCGCAGCTTCTTGATTCTTATTAGCAGATCATTAATATTTCATCAGATTATTAATATTTTTATAAAATGCCTATTAGCACAAATTATTAAATTATTTGTCAATTTAATATTACTATTCTGGTTCTATTCATAAAAGGGATTGGGTTACTATTGCTCCTTTCATATCTAACGGTGTAGCACACTGCGCTATTTAGCATCCCGAAGAGTTAATAATGAAGAGAGAGAGAGAGAGAGAGAGAGAGAGAGAGAATGGAAGCTTGCATAAATGTGACTACTTTATGTTTTCGAAGCTACTCGAAATCGAATGTGCTCCAGTCGCAACATCAAATTGATGATAGATGCCACCTGTGTGACACACCGCGAAAAAGTAGATGCGGCGCGCATCGGAGCGATTATTTGCGCCGCGCGACTATAATGGATACGGAAAGGCCGGTTTGAATTCGCCCGAATGGGCGTATGAATGGTCGCCGTTTAGCGTAATTATTGGCGCATTGTCTACGGCACAATGCCGGGCGCGAAATTGGCATGCAAAAATCGGATGCGATCCCATTGTCGGCTATTGTCCGATCCAAGCCGTTGCCGCGTTGCATCCCCCGCCCCTTCCATCCCGCGAGGCTTCAGTTTTCGAATATTTCGTCGTCGATTCTCTCGATTCCATACCGCCAATAGATTTACGCAGGGCGGCCAGCAAAAGGAATTTTCCATCAAGCACAGTGATTCTCGAATGCCTGCATATTCACAAGCGCAGGAAACGCGACTGTTAAACCTCAAAAGTGCTTTCGCTATAACGGAAAAGATCTATCAAATTTTAGATTGTTGCTTAACGTCACAAATAAAATTTAACAAAAATGTTTTACTATTGTTTAAAAACATTGGGAAATTAAATAAAAAATTCTAGTTTATAAATTAGAAAGAATATGTGCAAGAAACTGGTGGAAATGTCTTTATTATTAAGGAAAATACAGAAGACATGCTGATAAATTTTATCTGTGCCAACGATTGAAATTAGTAGAGATCTTATATAATTCACTTATGTATGCATATAATGTACATACAATTAAAGGAATTTTTGTGTATTTGTTAGAATATCGTTATAGAATTCTGTTGCTAAGTTTGTCATGCAATTCAACCTCGTTTCATTGTCTTAAAAACATTACGAACACAATGTTATAACTTCTCTCATATTAGGGGAAGAAAGCTAGATTTGTAGAGATTGGAGAGGCCGACCGGTGAATTTTGTTAGCTATTAGGCAGAGACGGCGGCTCGGTTCCGGCTCGTCTTGAAAGCAACCGTAGGCTTTTTGTGCGGTCAGATTGGCGGTCATTATGCCCACGAAATTGGGCCTTAATTGTGCTAGCGGTAATGAGTTGGGTTGCTCTAATGCATCGGCACCAACTAACCACCATATATAGTATCTTGAGGTATTGCCATGATGTGTGCATGCTGTACCTAACGGGTGACTCTTTGACAACTATCAATACTTTGATATTTGTATGTACCTATGCTATATTAGCTTCTATATTTTTCGACTTAATGAAGCGCGTAATTGATTAGTTATAGCATTTTAAATTATCAAATTTGACGATTAACCGAAATAGGATATTAATCGTTTAGCTGTAAGTGTCGCATATTTGCAATATTCGCTTCAAAATTAAATTCAGAATAAATTTGTTGTAAATTTGAATCTGCGCAGTTTAGCTATACTTAAAAATTGAAGATGAAAATGTATGTAGCATTGAACACTGAAATACAGTGCTTCTTACTTCAAAGTCTAACTTCAAAAAGGCCATGAGTCAATGTCGATAAAATATGTACAGATTCTTTATTTCTAAGTGATTTTTGAATAAAATCGGTTCACAATTTTGAAATTAGATTTGATTAAATATTTAAATATAATTTTTATTATTCAAAGTGTCTCATACAAAATTGTATTTCCTTTTAAAAGAACGAATTCTTTGGAATATTCTAATACAAAATCCTAGTACGTAATGTTGAGAATATAATAGTTTTTATATTCACGAATCAGGATAGTGCTCGCATAATTTTTTTCCTAAAACGGAAATGTGAAAAGTAAATATTTTTATCATTGAAGATAATAGAGAAATTTTTCGCTTTTCACGTTTCTGTCCTGAAAAAATTACATAACTGCTACCCTAAGCTCCAATAAAATTCGTGATCAAGTTTACTTATTTTGAAGACACATTTAAATTATTGCTATCTATAACTTCGTAGAGAAGAGTTTTTTTATCTTTTTCTCTTTTCTGGCAATTTACGAAGACTACGTGTAGTTTGTGTATATAATATCATTATGCCTAAACACGTGAAGTATCAACTGTGTATATAACTCATAAACTTTACATTTATATATATAAATAATTGCCAATAATTTAAAAACTATTAGAGTCTCAACATTTTTGTATTAGGATTTTTGTTTTAGATTATTAAAAAAAATGTTTTTAAAATAAACAGAAGTTTTTTTTACAACCTACATATTTTATAAAATTATATATTTGATGTAATCTGATACAATTTATTGGTTGGTGCAAAGAAATTTTATTTCGAATTATTTTATAGATCTACATAATGAATGGTTACAACAAATGGTATCAAGTTGTTTAGGACACCCGGTAGAGACAAAGGGCGGTAGAAAACGCTACTATGTGGCGACGTAGCATTATTTAATTGCTCTTCCGTTGTTTTTTCGTCGCCAGATAATTTGTGTACCTGGCGGCGATCTCTCTGTTTCTCCTCGTCCTTTTGTTCTGTCTTTCATCCTACTTGCTCTTTGTCACTCCACCCTTCTGCGACCTTATCCCTATCCGAGTTAGTTGTCCCTTTTCTACTAGTTTATACGTCTGGGTTCAGTCATCAGTATAAGAGAAGTCGATAAAAGGTGCACGAAGATTCAAACGAGAGAAAGAGAGAGAGAGGTAAACATGGACGAAAGCTTGAGAGAGAGGTACGATCGGTCTACTCCTAATTGCGTGTAATTACCTATGGAGGCCAATTAGCTTAGATTGACCGGACGATCCGCGACTAGCCCTTACTAGACTTCAGGTTCCAACAGGATCTTCGTACCTCTTTGTCTTGAGTAAACTCACACGAAAGCAGCCAGAAATCGTCTTCAAGGATTTCTTCCTTTAGCGACAAACGAACAGTTTTACAATGATAGAGAGAACGTTGCTCAGTTTCGCTTGAATAATTTGAGTTTGCATCAAAATAGGATAATCTTTCGTAATTATTTATAACACAGTACAACTGACGTAGCTTATTGCCCTTTACTTTTGATTTAAATTTTCAATTAGTTGGCCTTAATAATATTTTCATAATTATTTAAACACTTTTTTTAATCATCAAAAATATTGTTAACTTTTCTACCGCAGTTTCTTGCTGAATCCAAATCCAGAAGCGAAATTTTTGTATCAGATCAAGTTTTCCAGAAAACTGAGGTCAAATGTATCGAGAAACATATTTTTGGCCATTTTTGAAATGTTGCAGGTGAATCTGACGTGCTACAGACTTTCAATAGGGATTCAAAGTTTGGACCTTGTATACTTTAAGATGATCATAATGAGCACAATGTACAATGATGCACCCGCTTGTCCTAAGCGGTAATAAATTTTCCCTGCGCGCTCGCCACTCCTTATCAAATTCCAGAATTGTGTATCCAAACAAGCCTCCACAAGCCTAACTAATTTTAAATAGGAAATGTCATATTTTCAAATGGCAGCTTCAAGATGACTGCACATACATAAAAGTAATCATATGTTTTTTCTTTTTTAAGTTTCAGTGTTGAAGTATTGCGGTGCCTAGGAACTAGTTTATAATCCGCATATCACATAATAAGCAATTCTTTTTAAAAGGTTAAAGATATTAGAATACGCTTTGCACTCTAAAGTGTAAAAGGTAGGGGAAACTTAACAAAAAAAACCCTAGAGCATGAATGAAATCACTTGACGCCTTATGCCTTTATACTATTTTAAGTAATTTTTTAAACACGAGAAGCTGGCTCTGCCGCTCTCCATCTCACGGTGGAGCCGCGTACTAATCACAGGTGAGCGATTTTAGTGGAGTATATTTTTGTTGTGTTAATTACATCTGTTAGCTATTAGGATGGCAAATTTTTAATTTGTTATCGGAATCATAATACACTGATCGTCAGCAGAAAGTTTTCTTTATAGTGTATACTCGCCAGCAAAAAGATTGCTACGCTTTTTTTCCAATGAATTTTGGAATGCAGTCTGCTCGCCGAGCAATTGATTTTTATACTTATGGATCTATAACCATTTACGTTTAACTGCTCTACGAGCAAGTCTGAGTTCTGAAACCCATAAAAAACAAATTTTGCAACCTTTTTACTGATGAATGTATACTATAAAAAATACTTTAGCTAGAAACAACTAACTCAGAGTGCAATTTTAGTTACATGAATTATAATCAAGTCAAAAAGAACAAAAATCAAGTCAGATAAATAATTTGTAGTAAAAAACATTCAAAAATTTAGTCACAGTAAAAGATTGACCGAACTATTCTACAAAGTAACGGGAATTCAATAAGTTATTAAGGAGTTTTTGCAATAATGTGAATCCAAATACGGTGAATGCTAAAGTCACGCTATCCTTTTCTTAGTTGTTAAGAAGAAGATAACCTGACCTTAGCGTTCATTGTATCTGGATGAACACTATTGCAAAAACTCCCTATTGATGATAACTTTACCCCAATTTAGAGTGAGGGAGCGTTTCGCGGAGCTCTCAACAGATGGCGCGTGTACTCGTAAGAGAGATTTGACATCCATCTGTATAAAGCGGATGGTTAGATTATTTTCATTCACTTCTCGCCACATCATGACGACAATAATTTATTTTTAGGACAACTACTAATTAATGGAATAATATATTCTATATAATAATAGAATGGTTTTAAAGATTGATTAAATTGTTTTACAAAGTAACGGGATTAAATATTTAATTTATGTTACTAAAAAGCATAGTACAATAATTTCAATAATTATAAATAATATTAAACTTTATGACTCTTTATTGTTTTAAATACAATAGATGCTAAGTAGTAAGGAACTTATAAATATCTTATATAAATACAATACAGCATGATATTTTCAATCTTACTTGATCGCTAATGATAATTTTACATTTCAGCCAATAATAATTGGTTGTGGCTATGTCCGATGATGTTTTTATATTTATTAAAACACTATTAAAGTCGCTCACCAGCGAACAGTATTTATAAAACAGTGAATATTCGCTGTTGATTACACACACACGCACGCACGCACGCACGCA
>NW_017256051.1:376083-451984 GCF_001594055.1 Mycetomoellerius zeteki
CGCACACCAGTTATAATTGTGGCACTGAAGTGATTCATTTTTAGAGAGTAAACGAATACTAATAACAAAACAGGTATAATTACAGAATCGCACATGATTGAATAATGAACTTGTATATTTTTTTGTTTGGTTTTAAATTATTATTATACCCAAATCACTTTTTCATGTCAAGAAGTATATATGTAATCTTTCTCCTCCGACATTATAAAATTTACATCTTCATGAAGTATTTCGTATTTTTAAATAACGATGAATCAACAACAATGAATCAAGTGTAAGGATTTGATGGTAAAGTCAAAGCTAAATGTTCTGTTCAGATGGTAGAATTATTTACAAAGATTTATAACTAACTCTCTCTTGCACATTGTAGTGTGTGCTTGTGAATATTTTTTCAATGTTGTCACAGGGCAGATTGGGACTGGTTGAGTCAAGAGGCAAGCAAATATCTCGGGACATGCAAATATCTCAGTAATCGAAACGCATATGGACACGTCTATGCTTACGTAAGACAGCGCACACCGAAAAAAAAAATAGTTATAATAATCTAGCTTAGATGACAGTTACTAAATGCTTCGATGAACTAGTTTCAATTAAATATTTGGTTAATATACCAAAAAAATTTAATATAATAAAAACCTTACATTATTAACAATTTAACCAAGATTTGGGAATTAGTAACAAAGCTGGATGATTATTATATCAAACGTAAATATAACCAAATGACAAAATTGACAAAATATAGAGAGCATTTTTGTATTAATAACGATTTTGGCTGGAATGCATTAGGGTACACTGGTGCATATAAAGACTGTGTACAATGAATAGCAATTTCGGCTGGGATGCACTAGTGCATATAAAGCTGTCATACACAATTGCCATAAAAATGTATTAAAAACAGGTTAAATCGTACAATCTACAATACATTTTATTATACTGTTAATAAAACATGTATTTCATAATTTGCATTTCGTTTTTGCACTCATAAGGTTTATTCGCGTCGCAAGCTCCAACATGCTCCATCATGCTCCTACCATAGCTCCTACTCACTCTACCAAGCGCGTTGGAGTGAGTAAGAGCTATGGTAGGAGCATGTTGGAACATGTTGGAGCTTGCAACGCGAACATATCTCTAGTAATTTCAGCTGGGACACACCGACTGCACACTTCGGGTACTGGTGCAACTGGTGTGTTCGGTTAGTCGAATGATCAATCTTTCGTTAGTATCGCATGTTCGTCTGAACTCAGTACACCGCACAAGTGTACACAAAATAGCTCCAACAAATTTGTTGGGGCCAGTTGGTGTAGTTGTCGGTACAGGTGCCGATAATTTTATGAGACGTATTTTATGAGACACTGAAAAACAGTGTGAGTGTGATCACATGGTATCAATTTTGACACTAGCGTCTCTACACATGTAATATGTGGCACTACACACTTTTTATTGTCTTAGCGTTAATTTTAATTCCTATTTTGACGCTGAAAATGAGCGTCGAGCGTCATGAAAAGCACCTTTTTCATGTTATGATGAGTGATTTATATGTGCTCATGAAATTGTTAACATCATTATCATCAAGTGCGATGATGAATTAATATACCTGATAGAACGTAAAAAAAAGAACAAATGTTAAAAGTTAAAATTATATTGAAGAGGTTGTACGAAAAACGATCATTTGTCCAATAAAACAGTTTAGTTTTGCAGGTTAGATTAACTATAATAATGTGATTTATTACACAGAAAATGTTTATTTAGAGTTTCGAAGTCATTTCCGAATATCGCGAGAGACGTGCTACGAAATAATAGAGAAATTCGTAAGATCAATGTAAAACGGTTTTAATGCACCAGTGCACACCAATGTCACCAGCCGAAAAGCTACAAAATTTTTCACTATACTTTATCTCTAGAATATACCATGAAAGTATTAGTTGTGAAACATCCTATATGACTGTTTTATTTGTTTTTACAATTATCTAATTTGATTTATTTTTTAATTTTAAATGTTATTTAAGCAGAAAATGTATAAACTAAACAAATAAAAGTTAATACAACGTCTGATAATTTGCCTTTCTACAAAATATTTTTATTTGAACTTATATAAAATGAGTATAAATTTATAAAATTCATTTTTTAATATGTCAACAATATTACGTAAGAACTATTTGTGTACACACATAGAGTGAATCATAATGAATATCTCAACGTTTTACCATAGGAGATGAATTATCGACTGCAACTGGAAAGAGCGTAAGAGACCATGCATATGAAAGAGAGAGAGAGAGAGAGATTTCCCATAGTAAAATATTGTGATGTATACACATATATCTGAAACATTTTTTTGTATCATTAGTAATTTCGAAGAAAATTAATTGAATGGATTAAAATGGACCATCATTGTATTTTGCGTACATGGTTTCACAATTATGAAAACAATTTTTGCATTTATCTTTATTTAAAATATGTATTGAATATTATTAATCTTTATTTGATTACAAATTATCAAAGAGGACAATGAAAATTGAAATATAATGTTACAGTATCAGAAACACCCCATGCGAATAATTACATGAAAATCACACGAGTAATGTAGAGTTATATGAAATAAAAACTAAAAACTTTGGTAAATGTTCCGATTAGGGGACCCCCCCCCCAATGACCTTGATCTTGACATATATGAGGTACATTAAGTTACTCTGACTTATTATATTCATAATGAATTTTTCTTATTTATCTAATATATTAAGGATCTATTAAAAGTGCTTAATTATTGAGTTAGATAAACATGCAATTTTTATTAATTTATCATAATTATATGAAGATTTATAACTGTTTGAATAAAACATTGCTCAACTAGCCCCGCTCTATCCTACTGTAGTTATAGATTATAATAAAACATAAATAGTAAAACCGTAAACTTCTTCGCATCTTTTCTTTTTTTTTTCTTGGAAATTAAAAGCGAAATTTTGCTTCTCACACAATTTTTACGATAATTTAGGTACAAATTTTTTTCATATATATTTTTTAGCGATAATAAATTAAATAGAAATTTATAGTAAAGCTTTGAAAGGCCATACAATAAGTCATTAATAGATTTATAATATAACGAGACCTACAAAGGATTTTTGAGAAGAAAGAAAATATCTCGCCTCGAAAGGAATAGTCAGTTTTATAGTTTAGTTTCCAGTTTCTTTTGTTTTCATAAACAAAAAATGAATAGATCCGCGGAGAAGAATCTTTACGCTAAATAAATCAATTTGTATTCAGTGTTAGACTTTTGTGACTCTTGTGATTAATGGATGGATTATAAGGGAGAAATGGTTTTAGTAAAATAGCCTTTATGCAAATATATCATTAGTCTAAAATAGAATAGACCGGCGGAGACTTCTTTAAAAAAAAAAGTGAAAAGCTTATTGCTTCCTTTTGAGAATTTTAAATAATAAAAGTTACACAATATCTAGCCCCAGGAGGGGCTACCTAATTTCCATTATATATATAATTTTATCTTTGTTAGCCGAGTGTCAAACAAGGATAAAACACTATATCGAATTGGAATGCAACCATAGTTACTTTGTGTTCTATGATAGTCTTTTTTAGAATACATATTTTTAATATATGACATTTTTTGACATCTTTAGAAAATCTATCTTTAGAAAAAAAAATTGAAAAATGCAATCTGAATCTAATTGATTATTTCCAGTTTTTTGTATTAATTTATGCTGTGCTGTTTTTCAATACACTGAGAAAAAAGAATCTTAATTTCAAAGAAATATTTCTGTGCTCGCGTATTTAAACAAATTATTACTTGAAATCAATGAAAATTTCTTTAAAATTAAGATATTTTTTTACTTTAAAAAATATATTTTAATTTCAAAGAAATTGATCCAAAGTAATAATTTGTTTGTATACGAGCAAAGAAATATTTCTTTGAAATTAAGATATTTTTTTCTCAGTATAAGACGTTTCTGCCCAAATCTGGTCTTATAATATTTTATTTTAAATATTTATTTGTATAAAATTAATGTGTAAACAATATACGTATGTTATTAGTTAGGTCTTATCTACGATGTGTGATTTATAAAGATGCTACATTTGCCACATTATCTTAAATACGAAGTATTAAAAAGGTTGAGTTTTTACGTGAATCCCTTTGACAATGAATCGAAGGAGTCGAAACCTATTGTCATTTATTTTAAAAGATGCTGCGGAAATAGGGTTGCGATCTGTCCTCTTCTCCGTACACTGTTTTCTTTTGTTTTTTTAGAGTGTCCTATGACATCCGGGGGAAGGGGAGTTTCCAAAATCGTCCGAAGTAATTAAGAACGTCCGGAGTTTTAGGGAATCTTATAAATTTTATACGTTGACTTTTCTTCCGCGTTATTCTGTATTAATCCTGATTTACAATTAGGTGTAGTAATTCTTAAGCTATAAGAAACTGACTAATTACGGTCGAATGTAAGGGGAATAATCGACTATATCTGATCGATCAATTTCTTACATTAAATTTAATTTCTACTTCTAATGAACAATTAAATGTGAAATAATTATTTGTTTACTGTTCTGATAAATTTTACTAACCTATGCGCATTTTCATATGTCTGAGGTTTCAAACAAAACGTCCGGAATTTTTGGTCTATAAGTTCTAGTTTTGAAAATTTTGATATGACAGCCTTATGCCTAAAGGATTATGTATAAGTGCACATGTATGTATATTTTAATATAAATATAGCTTTCTGACGCTGAGCGGAGTGCGAAAAAATCTTCAGAGCAATATAAAAATATACGAATTTTGAAAATAAAAATAATAATAACACAATCCGTAAAGGCCATACGAGTCACGGGCTGATGAAGGTGCTGATGAAGATACGAATTTTGCTAAGAGTTTTACGAGTTAAAGAGCTCTGAATTGAGTTTTATAAATTATCTACTATTTTATAGTTACTTATTTTATAGTACTATTCTATAGTTTTATTTTATTTTAGAATTGCTTTTTCTGTAATTAATGGTTTATTGAATTTTTATAATAACATAATAAAAGATATTTTTTATCTTTCATATTTATATCATATACGCAGATTTTAAATATTTATTAAATATGTATAAGCATACTGCAATTACATATTTTTGATGTATTTTAATAACTTCGGCGCAAGCGAACGAATTCGTCAGAATTCGCCAGAACACAGCAGTTTGGCGAGGATTAAAAAGTAAACGTATTACACTTAACAAATATTTAATAAACACGTTCAATACTATATTATTTAAGTACAATGAGATTCTTTTCAAATAGCGGTTTGGATATAACACTTCACAATGAAGAGTTGAATCTCTTACAGATCAGCGAAATGCGTTTTTTACTTTTTTGCGAACTGTTGATTTTTAAAGAAACACAGAATCGCGATCGATGAACATTCGAGATGACAATGATTGCTTACACCGTGCGTTTAGTCGGCGACTTATATTCTATATTTCATCTAAATTTTATCTAAACACGATAAATAAATTGTTCATACTTCACATCGTTGTGATCTTTGTGTTTAAGTGGCCGACAGAGGGCCACGGCGGTGAACATTTACTCGTTAACAAGAATTATCTGGGAGAGAATATAAGGAGCGCACCATTTCGTCTGTAAAGTAAACCTCAAAATTGGGCTCCAAATAGAAGTGTGAAATGTGTTTTTCAAAGCACAAGGTTTTGTACATAGCGCAAAAATAACCTTAGTTACATTCGTGGCAAAAATTTTTTTTAGTCCAAATTGAATGAAATTATTATCTTTGAATAAGTAGTCACTTCAATGTTTTACTTAATTAATTACCTATGATGCTTTATACCCCATTTAAAGTTACTTGTTGGCAACATATTGATTCTTTTCCTATTTATTGGCATTTGAGAATATGAATATGAATTTGCTTACAACTTTCTGAAAAAAGTAAGTACCAAACAAATATTAAATGAAAGGAAAAAACATATTTGGTTGCTTATATTATGACACTATTTCTGAACAATAAATATTGTAATTAATGTAACTTTTTTATTGTAGGTTTTTGATGGAATTGGATATTTAAGGGGATGGTTTATTTAAATTAAAAAAAAAAGAAGTTAGGATCACTGCTGACCCTATGCGCCCACTTGCGTGACTTTGCTCGTGCGCCTACTTGAGGGTTATTCTCTTTATCACTTATAATTTTCTGATATGTTTACTTAGTGTGTGTTTATTGGATTATTCTCTGTTCTCATTTTCTTTTTTCTCTCTCTCTCTCTCTCTCTCTTTCTGTTCAGAATCTGAAGAGCATCTAGCGAGATATCGTCATGCCGAACCTTAAAGCGTCACGATCGTCTTTAAAGCCGACATGCTGCGGATCTCGACCACTGCTATGATCGCGCGATCTTCACATGCGGATCTCGCGTCGGAAAGATTTGCGACGTGTGGAATCCACAGGCTTTTGGTGGCATTGAACCGAGTCGAAGCAGAAGAGCATGAAAAAGAGAAAGAAAAGAAGAAGCGAAAAGAGTGACACGTGGTTCCCATTCATGGTTGTCTGTGGTATACTACTACGGTTTGTGTGATTGTAGGTCGAGTAGATAGTAAGTGGAAGTTGAAGGAAAAAAAAACAGGGGGAGAGAGAAAGAGAGACAGAGACCGCAGTAATGTTGTTGGTATTGGAAGATACCCCCGTAAGGCGGGTGAGGGTGAGAAACAGTGTGCACTAGCAGGGTTGCCATCGTTACCAAATGAAGTCCACTATTATGTCATCCCTCTGGTCCAAGATGGGCAGCGGTCTCGACCTCATGTTGGTACACGCGTTGAGATCCTACGCCGTACTTGTCGAGGCTATAACCCAGGGCTGTAAAACTTACTAGGATCCAGTTTGGTCGATTCTCTCTTCCTATCGAACCTCTTCCTATCGAACATTAATTCCTTCTAACAATGGACTACGATCTGGATTACGATTTTCTTGCGCATTTTTCCTGCTTTAACATCGAAATTATTTATTCATAAGAATCATATTCGCCACTGACAGGGTTGATCCTTTTGCTTATTTTTAATTTATTTTGAGAATATGCAGTAGAAAATATTTTATTCTTTAAAAATCTCAACTCCAAGAACCGGAAAAACTTAATATTGCAGAACTCGATTTATTGTAGAAACATTTTATTTGTAAAAATTTTATTTATCATTTATACAAAATTGAAATTGGAATAATTTAAAAATTTTTTTATGGATGTGAACGTCATTTTAGCTGTTATGTATATGTAGGTCAATGATAATACACAAAACTACAGATCAGAAAATGTATATATATGAAAGAAGATCTAATTTATATTTTGTGTACTTTTTAACAATTAAATATGGTTTCCGCAATGCTTTGCATAAAAAAATAAAAAGTCTTAAAATTTTCGATTAATTTATACAGATATTTTATCGTTTCTTTTTTTGTATTTCTTCTTCTATGTTTCTTCACCTATAACCTGTAACTCAGACCGATTTCTGCTCTCTGCTCTTCTTCATGTTGCGCTCTCTTTCTCCCGCATCTCTTCTGCAGTCCTTTACAGAAGGATTTTGAACGATAAATACGCGCAGCGTATAACTCAATATCGGGCCACGAAAAAGAAGGCGGTGGGCAGAAATGTTCGTGGTTCGACCTCGAGGGCAGACCGCGCGGGGCATTAAAAGGAAGAGGACATTAAGAACCGCCACAGATCTTGTGTATAAGGATCCGCAGTTGCAAAGAGAGGGTGGAGGGGACGCTCTTGGTAGAGAAAGATAAAAGAAGGCTGAGTGAGAGTAGAAGAGGAGGAGAAGGAGGAAAAGGAGAGGAATAGGCGGTGGTGAGGAGGCAGAGGCAAGGATGCTCACGTATGAGGCAGGACCTCATAACTCCTTATAATGTCCTCTTCTGCGGATGCCTAGCATACACCCCCGTTCCCGTATGCCGTCTCGGGAACACCGTGAACACACCAATGGTCCTCCTCCTCCTCCTCTTGTGTCTCTTCTCTATCTTTTCGTCTCTCTTATGTTCGTCCCTCTCGCGTTCGTTCTCGTCGCTGTCGTCGTAGAAGTGTGGGTGGTTTGTGTGTACGTGCCATAAGGCCTGCTTGCAACCTCTACCTCCGGGCCGTTCCACCTCCCATCCTCCCTCGGGAGCCTGTGTACTTCTATATGCCCTTCTATACGAAAGCCATACCTTCGCCAAGGGAATAAGAGAGTTAATCTTGATATAATGGCCGCGACTGTCGCGGCCCACAAGACAATAGTCCAAGATATATCGTTAGCTTCGCCCTTTCGCGTCTCGGCGCCATTATACCGGCACGCTCGATTCTCCTTCCTCTTCTTCCTCTTCTTCTCTTCTTTCTTCTTCTTCGGCGTAGTTGTCGTCGTCGTCGCGCTTGTCTTTTTATTCGCGTTCTTATTCGGCTTCACGGGGTGTTACGATGCACGTGGAGTTTCGGCGCAACGATAATGCGATTCGCGCTCGATACGCCACCGATGCGAGCTACGAGTCCGAAGGCGGGAACACGAGCTCGAATATTTCAGTACCGAAGCTGGTAGGCCGATTGGAATCGCAGATTATAGCCCATGGTTGGCATTTATTTCTTGTCTATTATTTTCATTTGCACGTATACTGTAAAATTGTGACGATTTGTGACTACGATATTATTTTATCGCGACCACTTCTAAAAATGTACATATGCTATTTGTATTAATACCATCAAATTTAAATTTAAGTGATATTTTTCTTTCGAGAATACAGAAATTAACAATTCAATCTACAGATGTATCAAATATTTCGTATATTGTCATAGAAAAATATTCATCCGCTGTTTAAGTTATATTGAGCGTGTAAATATTCAGCGAGTAAATATAGAACACAAAGATGAGTCGCCTATTCGAAAAATCCGTTCTCTTGCCGCAAATTCAACGAATTACCATGATCCCTTTAATCACGAAGGAGAGAAGTAGTGGAGGGAGAACGGCGAGCTCTGACTTTCCTCGACACCGAAACTCTTAAAGACCTCCACCACCAGCCTCTCCATCCCGTCGGCCGACTCCTCCGCAAAATCATAATCTGATCTCGTATTAAGGTTCCGTTCTTGCGCTCCGCTCGACCCCCCGCTCCCAAGTGCTCCCCTATTTTTATGCAGATCAGAAGCGAGCGCCCTGAGGTGGGAAGCTGCGCTATAAACGCTTTATAATCTCGGTTTCGTTCGCTCGTACGTGCCGTCCGTTTCGAAGGGCCAACGGGTATACTTCCACGCATTCGTGACAGAAATCGATTAATCTCGAAGAGAACCGAATCACGAAGTTTCGATCGAAGTAATTGACGAATAAAATTTATCGAATAAACATGTATGCGTGCGAGAGATCTGCAAAATTGCACGGATGAACATTCAAGTTTTTATCTATGATTTTACATATCGCAAATGTTTTCTTTAGTCAGCACGTTTCATTGTGTACTTTTTCGGCTAAGAATAACAGAGAGTGCAATTTAAAAGAATTAATTTAAAAAAAATATCCAAAGTTATGAAATTTTTTAATATTATAGAAAATTAAAACTGTAGATTTTTAACGGTGTGCTAACATTAGTGTGATATGCCCGAAGTTTCTTTTACTTTGGTACAATTTTTTTGTTAATAAAGATACATCTATTTGTTTATTATTCTGTTATACATCTTAATGTTCAGCATTTTGATTGAAAAAAATATTGTTATAATATGTTTATGTCTATGCGATATTTTTCTGTTATCTATTATAGTAAGTACGTGACAGTATAAAGTGTTACTGAAGGATTAATTTGTAGATTACATAGTCTTGTTTGTTAATTGAATTAGTTAATTGAATTATATATCATTAATTATATTCACTATGATTGGTTGTGTTCAATCACGAAGAAGCAACGTTAGCCATTCTGTATTTTATCTTTATACACGGATGTCATCTGGTCTTTGAAGCGTCGGAACGGAAGGATGCGGTCCGCTAACGATGTCCATGGGATCACATTAAACGCATTTGGACGTTACTTGACAATGTATTAAGCACCCCTCAGCCGGTGCCACACAAGGGGTGACCAACAGGACATGCAAGGATTCGGTTGCTCCTTCTTTCGCACAATGGTTTCCGGACTCGTGGCTCTACCTCCCGAGGGGAGAAATTACCCATGAAATATTGACGGACCTCGCGATTAACCCTCCATCCAATTGCATCACGTATGCTGCATAACCGATACTTATAACGTTCCCGTACAGGTGTGCTAATCTCTATTTCACCCTTGAATTCTGAGACTACTCTCTATTATCAACCTTGATTCGCGCTACTTTTATTAGTAATTCAACAACTGCTGAAGAAACATTTTTCCAACTGGCTGATTAGCTGATAAACTCCTTAGAACTTCTCTCTCTCTCTCTTTCTCTCTCTCCTTTCCCACCTTCCCTCCCTCCCCCCTCTCTCTTTCTCTGACTATTACTTACGTTTCAATTAATGTTCCCAAGTTATGTTAAACAATTTTCTAATCTTACATGAAATGTTGGAGAAAAATACCTGGAAAAAATCCGGGAATCCTCAGAGAATTTTTTAATAAGATTTTAGTAAACCCCCCTCCTCCCCGTTATCGTTTATATGCGCAAATTCTAAATTATTAACCAAATAATATTTGTTTTTTCATTGTAATTACTGTTTACCTTGGCGCTCATTAGAAATATAACATCGGTACGTTATTCTTTCTTCAGTTTCCTCGTAATGCGCGAACGTAGAATGCGTCTTTTCGTGGAAGAGTATTTCGTGTGCAAGCACAAAACTATCCGCTGACGGATAATCAAGAAAATAACCGAATGTGCTGTTGCGACCATACACGCGGCACGACGTATTCCAGTTTTTTCTCAGCGAGCGTAGCACTTTAATCATCTCGTACTTGGCCGAGTACGTCATGCTCGTCTCGCTTCTACAACCGCCAATGTTTTTACCGGCGAGAGAAAGAACTTGCCGAGCAGAAAATCGGCCCGATAGATTCGGGGATGTTGCATCCCGCTGCCAGCAAGGGTGATAATGCCAATGGATTTGTGTATGTGCGCAACTGTATGTCTCTCTTTCTATGTGTGTGTATATGTATGTATATATGTGTGATAGACCGAAGGGATGGAAACGTCGATCGCCATACAGTGGCCGGCGAGGCTTATAAGAATCTACTTCTCTGGTGAAAACGTATCCAGAAGGGTATCTCGAAGGGGTAGTTGGCGCGGCCATTAATTCATCTGTTCGTTGATTGCCTGACGGCCCCGCACGTCCCCGCAGCTTACCGTTCTTCTCTCCGCACTTTTCTAATTAATTTCTAACTCGAGGTTAGTCGTATCGGTCGGCCGACCGGCGGCGGTGCGACCTGCCCTCCTCGAACGATTTCTTCCTCGCGTGGTAAGAGGGAATAGAACGTTTCCGTCGTCACTTTTATAGGCTAGTGTAATCGATGCCGACGACGGTGGAGTGACTTCTGGGTAGTCTGGACAGACCTACGCACCGACTTGTAACTAACTTAGGGAAGAGAGTTTTAATCTAAATTGATCGTACAAGAAAATATGCACACATACACACACACACACACACACACACACAACATATATATATATTTACAATAAGCGAATAAATTTATTATAACTCTTCCACATATATAGTATTGTATTGTCTGTGTTATTTTACGTAATACAAGAAAACATACGCATACACATATACACATAAACTACGAACAAGTTTATTTAATATAATTAGTAACTCTCTAAATACTTTTCCCTGTATTTTGTTTATTGTTGTAATTAGTATTGTATTTGTTGATGTTGTTATTATTATTATATTTTCTGTGTGTTTCCGTTGCTCTTAAATAGTAGATTAAGATTTTCGAATTGTAAACAACTGACAATACATGAATTGTGATGCTTGAAAATACATAAGTTATAACAATAAATCAAATAATTATAAACTCTTGTTTGCTCAGTAACGAAATATTCTTCATCTAAATCAAGGCTTTCAAAATGATATTTTAATATATTTTGGTATTGTTAGAACAGAAATATAAATAGCTAATATTTAAAGATCAGTATGTTACTTGACAATTATAGAATTCGTCGAATCGATTTTCGATAAATGATACAAACGAATGGTCAATGCTCCGCGTAATTCTTATCTTGTCTTCATTAGACACGCCGCTTCTGGTCGCGTGATATTGACTCGTATTCTCATTTGTTCGAATCGGATCAACCGTGTACGACTAATCGTGTTAAATTGCGCCACCAAAATAGAAAAAAACGCGATGTATCTCGCATACACCGCCATGCCACCTTTATCCATTACATATATAATCAAATGATGAGTTCTGTTAGTGATATTAGATTAATCTCGTCGATTTCTTACAAATGAGATGAGTGCATTTGCTTTCTAATTTAAATTCATTTTAAATATGTGGCACAAAAATTAATGCAGCTTATAAACAACATTGACCTGACTATCATTTTATATCATTAATTACTCATTTGGTTGCAAAACTGTGATCACTGATTGTTATCGGTAAGTCATCTGTATTATTTAAAGCTTGACTATTAAATAAATGTTTTCGAAATCGTTTTAATGTTTTTTAATTCAAAGAATGTACTGTTAAAAAGCAATTTGGATAATTTTTTTTAAATTTTGACGTACTAAATTTGTAAATTGGCAATATCCGAACAATGAGGATATTTCAAACTTCATGGCGCTAGAATTCATGCGGACAGTTTTTATTATATGTAATAAATCATTTATGTATTCACGTATTCTATGGAGAAAAAGATAGTGATAGCAACTTTATGTATATATACGTGACAACTGCAGATAACTGCTCTATCACTGATTATAAACTGTTCAGCACCCCTTCAAATAGAGCGAGTATCTGTAAGAAAATTTTGATTATAACTTGTGTGTATAGAAGTAAATTTTTTTTTTACAATTTTTATGTTGCTGTTAAACTTTAAATACCTTTATAGTACCTTTACAGTAGCATATTTCTTAACATTAACATACATCACGTGACTCGTCGTATTACCGATTTCTTGCGTTACGTTTGCATAGAATACAAATCGCGACGTACCAATCGCGTGATTAGGTCTTATTGTTATCATGGCTCGCGGACTTGTCATTATTTCCAGTATTTTTTAAATTATCGTCATACATCAAAGCGATCATTATACTGATACATTCGCACAAAAAGGGAACGCAGCCTTGGTAATTAACCGCAACACATTCACTTACGTAATTATAAGAATTTCAGCTTGCTAGAATGATGGAGTCATTGACGCAATGCGGACACGCGTTAGATAATGCTCAGTGATCAGAATAACCATAGCGTGACCGGACGTGTAATTTCTGAAAAACTGCAGCCCGCGCGCGCATAGTCGCTCGTCATGAAATTCCAGAGCTAGATAATATAGAGCGAGTTTCGTAATCTTGTTGTAATGCCTAAAGTAAAGTTTTAGTCTAGATGAGAGTATCTCGGTAATCTCGATAATTGTCAATCAATTCGCAGTTATTGGAGCCCTATTGATTCTTATGTACTGATACACTCTGAAAAATAGCAGTGTTTATATAATTCTCACTATGTTGGTATTAATACCAATGATGTGGATTTAACACCATGGATTTCAAATCCACATTATAAAGGTATTAAAAATCCACACTGATATAATAATTATTAAGTATAATTCTTAAAACTTAATTTTTTATTTCAAATTTTTTTTATTTCTTGTAGCTTTGAAAGAGACAACTGATTTTTTTAAAAGGGGTGTTGCATTTATTAAAAATGCGATTGGCCCTTGTAAAAAAAATATATACATACCTATCCCTTATTATTTAGAAAACAATTTATTTAAAACTCATAAAAATCGGAAGGGAACACTTCCATGGGTTCCTTTGTAAGATTGAAAGCCAAGAAAAAAGGCTTTTGGTGCGTGTGATATTGATGTAACTGTATGTAACGTATTTATGTTTCGTAAATCGTATATGTGTGAATCGCGCTTGATCGATAAAATAGATACTTTAAATAACGACGATATCACTGTCAACTTTCAATAAATGAAAGTAACACGTGTAATAGAGAACATAATTCTACAAGATTGCAGAGACATTTCTTTTCATTTATCGTATGTACAATCTGCGTTCAGTCGTTTATAGCTATCGCCAGTTTCATTTCGAATGCCTTGACTTTGGGGTGCGTCGATACTTATAACTGACTACCCGCACGACACCATTTAGGCATGATTGTCGCTTCGATGACAAGAACTACTCGAACGTTTGAGGATCTCACGTTCCCCGCTGCTCTCGGTTTAAAGAGCCTCGTAAACAAAGGAACTCTCCCATGCTACTTGCGAAAGCTGCAACATTTTTTTCTCGCGCTCCCGCTTTTCTGTCTCTTGTTCGTTTTATCTCTCCTTCTCTCTTGGCTAAGTGCCATTATATCGGCATAGACTACGCCCTGTACACACGTGTAATAAAACGAGGAGAAAGGCGCAGGTCGGGCGAAAGACAGAGAAGAGAGAATTGAGCGGACCGTGGCCTGTGCAGTGGGCAGACTTGGGTATTGTGATGCAAATGTGTCTAATCGGTCGAGCCAGCCGACCATATGTCCGTTTGTGCACGAGGTACTCCGACGTTGCGTTACACTGAGAGGTATACGCTAAACCTAACCATTAATCATTATTGCACACTAATGATGATCGTGAACACGCTTACTTAATCGTACATTTTGTTCTCAGCAACTTGGAGCATCAATGCGACAAGAGCTGTCGTTAACCACGCGCACACAGCGCCGTTCCTGACACTTTTTAAAAAGATTACTGTATTGAATTTATTGCGGTAGTCTGTTTACGTTTGAAGTCTTCTTGGTTGTATACCTGCTTATTATGAATACCGACAGGTAATCACAATAGATCTTGACAATTAACACTTTCTTTTATTACTTCCGAAAGTTTATGTTCCCTTTCTTACTGTTAAACCTAGAAATACGTTCGCGTGTCACACCAAGTTACACGTGGCGAATGTATTGTATATGACAGAACGGTTCATTTTCGTTAACTTGTATATCTTAATAACTGAATGAGATATCGAGATCCGGGTTTTTTTTCAGATTGTATGTTCTCGTGGGGAATACATTTTAATAAAAAAAAATTGAATTGAATTTAATGCGCATGGCTTAGCACCGAAACACTACCGTGTCTCCTGATAAAAAGAATTTGACTCTAAGTGGGGACGACATAAAGATAAACTTCATTTTTTTTATGGAAATCCAATTTTTTAAACACCTACATTGGTAATCTTTTACGATAACTTTAACACTCGTAATCTTGTACCGTCAAAAATTGTAGGTATACGTTGAAATAAAAATTCTACGTAAATTATGAGGGATAAGTATAATAAATATGTATGTATTAAGTTATTATTCAGGTTACAATTTCACTTCGTAATTTTGGATGCGATCTGCCTTTAAAGTCACAAATGCTTTGAAGCATTCTTTGATTGGTCAATTCGTAAAATTCTTTCTTCTAATTGATCAACGAAGCATTTGCAGTGTTAAATACATTACACTCTTTATCTGAAAACTTTATTAGTTTTAAACAGTAATTTATGAGGCATATATACGCGATAAATCTATCCCTAAATTTGCCGATTATAAATTGATTGCTTCTATACAAATAGCCATGCATCACCTCTAGAAAATATAAATATATTTTTATTGAATCAATATTTGATGTATCCATAAAGGAATATCGAAAGATATTCAGATTTTGTCTACTATCGTGTTAATTAATTTAGATTACAGAGATTACGGTGTATTTGAAGACGTGATTTAAAAAGAGTCAGGTGTCCCGACATCTGCCTTCCGTCTCGTAGCTTAATTTCGAGTCGATCGCGGCGACGGTAATTCGTAATGCGCGTTTGTAACCCGATACAATTCCATCCCAGTCGTCGCTTCGTCATCCGGTTATCCGGCCTAACCGTGGCATCTATATGCTAATGACGGCCGATTCATTACGCAAAATGCACACGGCGGGCCATTATCTTTTTTTTTCTGCGAGAGGTGCGGTGCGGGAGCGACGTCAGGGAAAAGCGCGCGGAAACAGAAACGCAGGAAAGGATGAAAGAGAAAAAAGGAACGAAAAAGGAGAGGAAACGGGCGATCACCCGGCAGTCGATTTCCATACGCGTTAACGGTTCGCGGACGGCAGTTGGTACTCGAGAAAGAAGAGAGAGAGAGAGAGAGGTTTCGCAAACGCATTACTGCGAGCTCCGACGTATATTTAGGCCCTGATTATTTATGATTACGATTATTCCGGACAGCTTTCGAGCGCTTTATTGAATGTTTAGCATGTGCCGGCCACGCTAATTCTGAGCTGTGCGTTTATAGCGTATGGGTGGAAAGAGAAAAAGAGAGAGAGAGAGAGAGTGGGCATCATCTCTCCTCCTACGTGCGCTCCTTAGACGAGTTTTCGCTCTGTCGCTAATTCGACCCATTCGATCAAATTACTCGCCAGCGAAACAGCCTCAACCCCCGCTACCGTATTTCGCTCTTCTCTACCGTTTCTTTTTATCCTTCCACCCTGCTCTTCCGCCGACTAATGATGATCGTTAATCGTCCTTCTTAGACCTCCCGATCCATCCGTCTCGGGAAATATCTCGCTCGATTCTATATGATAATCATTTCCTCCGTGAATTGAGCGCGACCCGAATTGACGTCAGCTAAAGTGGGGGTTTACCTCAAGATGCCGGTGGATGTCGTTAACTAATTATAGTTGAGCCCGCCAAATAGTCGCCTATGCCGCGAGTACTAATGAACACTTGAGTAAACACATTTTACCGTTTTCCCTTCGCATCTTGAAGCTATCTTGGAGCGGCAAGACGTCTCTAGCGGGAACTCAAATGTGCTAATGACATCAGGTGGAAGGGAAAAGAAGAGAGATGAGCTCGCGGAAGATCGAAGCCCGAAGAATCTTTACTTTTGGATTCGAAATGTTTTACGATATTATCGATAAGTTTTCGTTAATTTTTTTAAACTGATACTTTGAAGTCTCAGAAATATTAATGAAATGTTAGAAGAAGGAAAGGGTTATGAAATATCATTTTATTCATATTCGTGTGACACAAGTACTTTTGGTACTCGTTTATTAGCTATAGTATCAGTTATATTATAGATAGAAGTTCTTCTGGTATACAGAACGAACGTAACTTATAAAAAAATTGAAGAGAAAGGGAAAGATTGCAATTATGGAATAGGAGAATACGTTATTAGTAAGGAGTACTACGAATTATATAATATATAACTTTACATATTAGATACTTGCATATATTTTGTTACCAAATTTAGTTTATTGGAAATCTACATTCGAGACCTCCAAGCAAGACTGAAATTATAAAATTAATACCAACATTCTCCTCAAATTTACATAAAGAGTACACACTTGGAAAACTGTCTATTACCTGCAAAACTGAAATGCAGCTTTTATGATAATGCCAACAACCAATGACCATTATAACGTTTAAACAGACTGAAGAAGTAATTTCAACGGTCACTTCCAGAATGCATCGCATTCTTTCCTTTAATTGTAATTTGGATAAGTGTCGTTATCTCAATTTCATTGAAGCGTCTTTACGAAAAAATTTCTTTGTTAGTCGAAGGATATCCTGTACACTGCGACCGACCTTGTAGTTTAAGAAAAACAATGAGAAGTGTACCGAGAGCGATACGTGTGCGGGCGCGCGTGCTATTTCGAGTCACAAATGTTCCGCGCTTCGACTGTGGTGCGAGTTGAGCGGATCGTTTTGCCTGCCGGCGTAGGTGGTGCACAATTTATCCGAAATAATTACTGCGGCGATATCGCGGAACGCATACGCGCGTATTTGGGACGCGGGCGTCTCGGGGTTCTCTATTTCGAGGCGCGGATGTTTCGACTTTAATTAATCGGTCCGCTTTTGTAATGTAAGTGTCGGCGCCGTGTATGTTCGAAATAACCGCGTAAGACACAACGTAAGGCGTCCAATAGTCCCAACCGGTTCTGCGATAAATCACGCCGTGCCGTGTGATGCTAATTGACAAGAAGCGATTGTTAAACTTTCGAGCATTTGCCAGCATCGAAGCTCACCTCCGCTCTAGCCGTAGTCCTGCTATGTTTGGAAGCGTCAGTACGCGGAACGATTTCTCGTGGGATCTTTTATAAGTAATTGAAGCATCGCGCTGTACTATTCGTATGTTGCAACTTATTGAAGTTTTACGCAACTGGATTTGTTGAATATATTTACGTTTTTTTTTTATAAAAATGTGATTTAGAAAGGTAGTAATTGATATTTCGCATCATTTTTATTAAAGACTATAATTATTTCTATTTAAGAATGTTTTGGCTGAACAATATCAGCTAAAAAAGTTCAATCATAAATACACTTTGAAATTAATTGCGAAAAATAAAACAACAAATAATTTAGCTTACAATGGCTTATGCAATACATTTATCATATTTTATTGCAATTTTACGTAAATAAGTTTTAAACGAGAAAATGGATCCAAATAAACGTTTACACGAATCTTTACTGAAATGTCATTAGTATATATAGAATAATTTGTTTTATTTCATAACGCTAATCAAATTTTAGAAATAAATACTACAAAACACGGTTCTATATAATAATCAAGACTAACAAAAAACTTTTAAATAAATAACAGAATTGTGCTCATAATTTACACAGGTTACTGAAGTGTAATAATACACACAAAAAGATACATACTGTACGCAAATTATAATGATATTTTTCTGTGTAGAACAATCCGCGAAATTTTAAATTTTGGATAATATTTTGTGACACATACATCTTTAATCTATAATGTTTAGTATATTTTAATATGAACTTGTATCCATTATACAAATCTCTTATTTCGTACAATTATACTACACGATCAATATTATTCATTTTTTCATAATTTTTTAAATATTTTACATCTTATTCCGATATTAAGTGACAATTAGAATTCACATCTACTGCGATTTTACGATTGTTTCTGAAATTCAGCGCGTCTCGGAGGAAAACGTCAGCTATTTTCGTACGGCAACTGCTTGCATGTGGAAGCCGGCTCATAGATAATTTCCTGTCGTAGCATATGGTTCACCATGAAACCGTGAACACCGCACGCGGTTCAGTGTGCCAACGAGAAACATTACGAATAATTTTAACGCTTTTCTAATCCCGTATCTTCTAGATATTGGTCGACCCACTTTAATCCGAACTTACCACTGCTCGTCCCGTTGAGAATACCTCACTTATTTAAATGATTATCCGCCAATTAAATACAGATTGCGGCAGGTAGGCGGGTAATCCGCAATAATTATCGCGTCAACTCGCACGGACCGCGAACTTTAGCGCCGCGGGCGCCGGATATTTCGAGCCGCGCATACACACGTTCCGCCTTTAGACGTGAACTCATTGATAATACTTTCCGGTGAAAGCGCGTTGTATCTCCGTCCAACATAACGCCACGAAAACCATGCTACGATATCCGTTACACTGAGAAAAAAAAATTATTTATTTTGCTAAATTAATTTAGTTGTCTTTAAAAAAATAATAAAAACAAAGTTTTAGGCGATAGGAATCAATGCAGAAGACGATGCGTATTTACTTTAATAAAATTTAATTTTAACAATTATATAAAATCGTAAAAATGACAAAGCACGACGTTCATTTTGGCTCCAATTTGTGTGTGTCTTCATCAGTAATACTTTAACTTAAAATTTAAAATTTAAATATATTACAAGCAAAAAACCTACATGACGTCTGCATTCTTAATTAACAGTTTTTTTTTGTGGATCCTGGTGAACGAATTCATACTTCCATAGCAAAAAGGTATTAGTTGTCTTTATTTTTTTCGATGAAGAGAATATATATGTATTTAAATATAATTAGAAATATATATATTAGAATATAAGTCGAATATATTATTTAACTTAAATACTTACATTCTTTATCGAAAAAAATAAAGACGAACTAAACTAATTTAGTGAAACGAATAATTTTTTTCAATGTACGTATTATTATACTTAACGTAAATGTTAGCTTGCCTGGACATCGAGTGTGCTTACGTCACATTAACGTAAGCTCCTATAAATGTCGCTTTTATGTTACTTCGGCTGCTGCCAAATTTGATTAACGAAAATTCGTTGAACGTAGATATCGATTACCTTCAGTTCGAATGGATTCTCGATGACGATCGAAGCCAAGAATAAGGAATATCAAATTACCTTTTAAAAATATCAAATTATTGCTCTCTCTTGGAATAAATATCTTCGTAATTTAAATGGATAGTTTCACGCACTTGGTGTATTTAAATATTAACATGCATGCACGATGCTTGTAACTTAAAAATACAACGCGAATAAATGTTACTCCTATCATAGCATATGTCATCTTGCTTTAGAAATAACGTCTTATCTTACATAAAAGATATCCTTAGTACAATTGATCCTGTTGCATAAAGCACACATCAACACAGATAATCGAACTTGATCCATAAAGAAAGTCACTCACAAAGCCGAGGTTTCAGCTGTGAGTGCACTTCGCGTTTACAAATGGATAGTGAGATAAGCTCGACGAGCATGTGTCGTATAGTGCCTGCGTGGCGAAGTTCACAAATTTGAGTGGATAAAGAAAATGTCGTGTCCGGCTGGCAGAGTCACGTTTCCACTCGTCGATTCTTCTCCTCGGCCACGCTTGACAATAATAATATTATCCCTAATCGTGACCAAGAGAGAAAGAGAGACTGAGACTGCTCATCGTTAACATCTACATTCACGCGCCTCGAAGGTCTAACTCGTTTCGATCCGCGCCGGACGTCAGTGCGTTTATTGAAAATAAATACACGACGTCGCCGCGCCTCTCATTACAAAACCCGAAGACGAAACCTCCGAGTCTTAAGTGCCGGGACCTTTCGCCCCGGTGATTACCGCCGACGATGGTATCGCGTGAAAGGTGTCTTTGCACTCACGGCGTTTTCCACCGACCGAAGTCACGTGCTGAAGGGAGACGGACAAGCACCGCGACAGGAGAGAAAAAGAATATAGTCTCGGCTTGTACACCTCATCTTTAAATAGCGGTGGACGTCGCAAACGCGGCAAAATCCATTTCCAAGTAGCTACGTTTTAGACGGACCACCCACGGCGACATCCTCACCATCCGCTCGCGCCACAATCGGATTCTTCCCTGACGTTTCTCTCGCGAATTAAAATTGCACTTCCTATCGCTAATGTCGCCCATACGATTCTATAAGCGTGCATCATGCCTCTTTCGCGTTAGTCCTCACAGCATCGAAATTATATACGCGAACGTTTTGTTATTTCTTTAAGCAATTCCTTTCGATTTTTATTTCGATAAAAATACTTCGAGATTCTGAAAAGGCATTTAGAATTATCTGGAGAATGTCTTGATGTGATGATAACGTCTCTTTGATGTTAATCGATCTCCGCGTGAATATGATTGATGAATTGAAGTGTCTGAAACTTAAACTTCTTTTTTGAAAATTTAACAAATCAAAAGAGGTACAGAGGAAGATGACAGAAACCTTAGCAAAAGATTGCAATAATTCCATCAAGGAATGTTTACTCGCTGCTCTTGGTTTTCAAATATTTCTGGGACTCTTTCTTGCTTCGAAAATTCGATTAATGTTTCACAGCGCGGTGAAGTTCTTCCGTTTAACGAGAGATTCTACAAATTGTGCGAACTACTTTGTTCTTTCACGGACTTTTGCGCTTGATCTCAGAACGCATAAGCAATCAATGACTTTTCCTTCCACTTTCTCGGATGATCAATAGCGACTGTTACAAAGTTCTGCTGTATAACTATGTCAATTAGATTGTTTGCTGTGTGAATTATGTCACACGGAACGGGATTCTTGACGTCACCGAAACGTTTGTTTTATGAGTGCATATGATGCTGAAACGATTATCTAGAGAGATAACTTTTTGACGGAGACTGTACACTAATAATCGTAAACAGATACGTGCGAAAGAAAAATACGAGATGTTCAATGACAGGAGGACAAGAGACAGAGATGTCTATATGAACAACTCTCGAGCAGAGATTCCTCTACCAATTACAAGCCTTCCTTTCCATCGGAAACACTGCATCAAAATGGATATCATGAAGTGCTTTAATTTGATGTAATTTTATTCCAGTACAAAACAAGTGACGTGCCAAACGTAACAGACATTGAAGAGCACAATCGATAATCAGGCGTGAAATCGAGACTAGTATGTAATTTGAGCAAAAATAACTTGCGCTTATTCGTGATTGTGCATAGTCGCATAAAGCGTCACCAAATAACAATTGTTATCATTATATCTAATAATTAATAGAAAATAAGAAAAAAAATGTTCTTTGGAACTTCATTGCAGCGAATTCGTGTTTTATTGCGTGCGAAGAAGGTATCTTCTTCCGTACCTTTCCTGACGCAAATTCGTTAAATTTTCAAACCTAAGCTTCAGCTATCTATTCATCAATCATGATCGCGCACGCTGGGATCAATTACGCAGCGAGAGGCGCGAATAGATGCCGTCTCTCTTTTTCTCGCGGATTTCGATAGTATCGTTGCTCCTGACGTCACCACGGCGTTTAATGAGCGGCTACCAGAGAGTAGTTCTCCCCACAACCTCCCTACCGCGCGCGGGTGATCGCGACCAGAGGGAGACGGAGCGAATGGTGGAGGCAATGGAGGGGGCGTAGGGAGAGCGAGAAAGACAGAGAGGAAGGGGAGAGAGGTAGTATCGTGTCGGACGCTGGACGAGGCGCACGCTCGATGCGAGACAGCGCGTGTTTTCATGCGTGCGGAAGATCGGTGGAAGCGGTACCAGGACCACGGTCAGTCCTGGATGTCCACGTCGTCCTGGTCGTAGGCGTCGCCGCGATCTGTCCCCGCGGCTGCCCGAGACCAGTTCAGAAAGTGGTTACGAACGTTGGTGCTCAGCCACCGCTGCCGCCGCCGACCACGCGGCACACGTACGCACATACACACGCGTGACAAACGCGTGAGTGCGACGAAGACGAACGACTACCGAGCGCCACCGACCGCGGACGAGGACCCACGATCGTAGCTCGAGGCGTCCTGGCGCGCAGCCGATTGGTCGACTATCCGAGGAAGTGGTCACCGCCGACAGGGTTCAGACCGGGTCGCCACGTGAGTCGAGTGCAGCATCGCGAGACACAACGCGCGCGAAATCCCGACTTTTTGGAAGATTCGCGAAGTTCTCTTTCCGCATTGGTACAAAAAGACTTAGGGTCGTGCAATTTCGACCGGCAGCTGCTGACTCAAGTGATCGAAGAGAGACGTCACGTGTCGCGATAAGCAATCGTGATCCCGACTCACGTCCTGGTGTGCGGTACCAAACGCGCCCGAACTTCAAAAACGCGATGAAATCGCTTGAGGAGACTTTCAGATGAGGAGTAACGCATTGCTCTGCATGTTTTACAATTCAGACGGAAGGTCACGTTATTTTGGGGCAACCTGAATTCTCTACTTCCGATGATGTTTGTTATAGAAAACAGAAATCATATTAATGAGGAGCTCACAAAGTTTTCATTAAAATGGAATTAACAGAAATTGTGTGATCGGGAAAGGAACTTGTAAACATATCGTCAAACTCACGTGACTTCGTTTACTTGTCGAGTCACGTTCGTGATAGAGAGGCGGAGTTGTGTCTTTAAAAGACTTTGATACGTTGGCTAATCCCAAGGATTATTAAAAGTCGTCTCGGACATTTGCACGTTCCGAGAAACCGAATTAAACTGTTCTCATACTCCTACCCCCTTTACTGTACTCCAGCTTAGAATATTTATATATTATTCGTGTACACAAATAGTTAACTGCAAAAGGACATTTATCAGTCGGCGCTTTTCGATCGAGTTTAAAAGTTTCATGTTGAAACGGAAACCGCAAATGTAACGCGGGTTGACGCTCTCCGACTTTGCTATCGATTTACTTAATTTCTTACACGGTCCAAGGAGACTGACACGTTGACGTGGTCGCACTCGCCACGTGAGTGATCGATCGCGACCTAGGACAACGTTGCGCACGCCGTTCTTCTCGCCGAGTTTGACGTTTCAAGCCAAAGCCCCAAGAAGCGCGCACGGCATTGACTTTTTGATTGAGCCGGAAGCGAACTCGCACTATGAGTTTTCGGTGAAAATGGGAGATCAATCGGGCGAGGGTAATCGAGGATTAAGGAATGAGACTCGAGTACGCGCTTCATGAACGAGCTGTTTATCTCGAGTCCAATTCCCATTCTGTGATCGTTGATACTCGCCGAAACGATATAATCGTGCGGTGTTGAAATAAACGCGCGCGAGAAACTCACCGCGGATATCGCGAAGTTGAAACGATGATGTGCATGCACTTCAATTGCATAGGAATTGCGCGATGAAACTCGAAATGCGACGAATTATATCATTAATTTCGATTATCAGCGTGCGTTGAGCGTGGAAATGATTTGCTGGTGATTATTGTCGAGCGCGTCCGGAACGAAAATTTTACAAGGATTTCGCGACGTTCGCGAGATATTGACACTAGTTCCACGTGACTACCGGACTGAGATTGCAAACGTTTTGCGAACGTTAGGAACTTCTTGCGGAGTGAAAAAACGCGAGAGACACATCGCTAAATGCGCGTTTACCAAAATTAATCGAGACGATGATACGTCAAGGACCGCAATGACGGTGAACCTCAGTGAACTCATTGTCAGTGAAAATCAGAGGGAAGAGGAAAGCAAAAAGGTGATGCGTGCTTCGAAGAAGTAACGAGAAACTCCAGCTGTGAGAGAAGTGTAACGGGCATTTAAAGACTGTCGCAACTTGGATCAAGCTGGATTTCGTGTCTCTAACATGTCGCCCTTTCCTCTTGGGATTTCGATATTTTCGCGATACTCTCCTTCTGAGGTGAGCATTGGCACAGGACAAATATGATGTATTTATAAGTCACGAACTTTCACGGAGCGTTTAATAAACTCAATAATTAATACACAAGTTAAATATACGATATAATATTACGAAGATATATGACTTTTCTACTTTTAGAAATATCATTGAAAAGGAAAACAAATCACGTTAAAGCGAATTAATTGAACCAAATACGGGATTCAATTTTAGTCCAAAATTAAATTCTGCTCACTTTTTCGAAACACATTTTAATTAAATGAGAAAATTCAAAACAAAATTATCAAGATAGCAATGAATCACAAATTGAAGTCACTCCAATTTAGCTGACTAATCCAAGAAACTCGTGAAAACTAATCACAAGAACAAAACATATTTCTGCACGGAAAAGTGCCTGATACTTTTCATTGATCGCAACGCTATAATTAGGACAATATCGCGCAATGCGCTGTTTCCCTCTCGAAATGAAGGAATAAACAATTTAAGACACAGCGGAGTTCCGTCGAGGTAAATGCTGCTGAAATTAACGTTTACATCGACAGTTATTAATGACTCGCAAAGTGATGGGTGCAGCACTCATAAACTCGGTGACTATACGATTGACACGAAAATAAATCGGTAAATATAAAAGGAAAAACGCAATGTTGCATATTTCGAGGCAATAAAAGACAAGTTCTTCTATAACAAAATAAAAATGTTAAGTATATCTCTGTCCTTTATTCATCCCGTTCAAAAAAATGCAATTTTAATGGCAAAATCATATAAACAATGACTTTACTCAGGCAATGTAAAGAAGTTTCTTTTTTTTTACTGTTGCCAATTCTGCTTATCATCCTCGCTCTGAATGAACAGCGCGAACGGCGTATTCTGTGCCAACGTGGCGTTGGCAATAGTGTCACGCAGTGGTTGCCAGAAACTGTCCATAGTGCATTAACTGCTGTAAAGACCATCTAGAATAATTTGCGCATAATGTAGAAATAAACAACGCTTAAAGCATCGCGTTATACAATGGTAGATTCGGTCGATGAAAAATCACATTACGACTCTTTTCACTTTTTGCACATTAGACATTGTTATTTTTCATGAAACACAAAATTTATCAAAGTTTCTCCAAATTCAGCGAACTGAAGAAAAGTTGGAAGTCGTAAAGCAGTCGTGATCAACGAAAGCAGACTACTATTTGCCGTGCAGAAGTTTTGAACACATAGACAATTTTCTAAGATTCCTTGAATAATAAATTAAAAATATGCTTATGTAAAAAAAGAATCTGGCAACATTGCGTGTTCTCGCGCGAACGTCGCGCTCTAATCGTCGTCGGCCGGTAAGCGAGCGAGTTAATGACAGACCGGAAGCGACGTTTAATTAAAGTACGCACGTCCGGCAGAGACGTTTTCACGAGGTTGCTTGCCCGGTCGTTGCGTAATTCCGAAGGGAAGAATAATAAATTATCGCGGTGTGCACTAATAAACTTGAGTTTTCGAATACGCGTCACTTAGCGAGAATCGACTGCGTCATCGAACTACCGTGGTATTGTTGTAATGATTATGTAATAGGTGCTAATAGTGCACTCACGCGTTCATTTGTACAATAGTATAATTGCCGCGGATGCTTCTCAAAGCAGGATATAATCGTTATATACTATTATATATAATTTTAAAGCTGAAAAATTACGTCGCGTCTCGACAGCGATGAATTTAGGCGTCCGATTGCAAAAAAACTACTTATTATTTATTTTATGTATTAACATTTATAATATATATTTATAACAATTCTTATTTTAAATGTCTCTGAATAAGCATTTTAGCGTTTTATAATGTCTTGGATATTTTGAAAAAACGAAGGAAGACAAAAGTGATTAAAGAAGTTGGATGATAAATTATTTCATTTTAATGCTGATAAATGTATATGTCAAATGAATATATTCGGCCTTTACGCATCATCAATACTCACGCTTAGAAATAGCAGAGAAAAGTCAGAATTGCCGCTTCGCTGACGATGGCGTTTAAAAACGACATAAAATTTACTACTGAAAAATTAATTGGTACTGCTCAATGCGACTCATTTTGATCACGTCGCCATGAATAACGGGACTGGACTTTTTCGCGGAGCAAAACGTGAGCGATCGCTCACTGTGTTAACGACTCCTGCGAATGCCGGTCGTGCTTAAGTTATTAATAATTAGTTCACGACGAATTCCAGGGCTGAAATTTCTTCGTGAATTCGGTTAACGGACATCAGCGCCAAACGTATTATTGTGCAAAAAATAATACTCCGATAAAAATACAACAAGAGTTTTTCTTGTAATTAAGTGCAGTAATTACATATCTACATTCGTATCTTGGTAATCGACTTATTAGTTATACGAGATTCTTAAATGTCGTGTGCGCGAATATTTTCAGTATTCGTTTTCCCGCATTAAACAGACGAAGAAGATTCCTACAATTAATAGATTTGACATCATTTATTAAATCTCTTTATAGCTGATCTCGACGAGATATTTCTGAGCATTTTAAAGTTTTTAATAACGCACGTACATACACGTGTCATTCATTTTTACATATATAGCCCGACAGAAACTCAAAATAGCGACCTCATTTTCTTCGAGCTTTGTTTCTAGCGACACTCGGAAGATCTCGACGCAAGAGGTGTAGAATCGAACGATCGAAAGTCACGAGAGCGATCGCTGTTTGAAGAAACGTGACGCCAGGCGAACCGGCAAAAACCGATGAACTCGGTACGGTCGAAAGTCACGGCGGAGGGGGAGAGAGAAAGCGACTTCTATGGATCATAATAAACGGACGGGCCGGTCGGGTGCAAATTATTTTATTGCTAAGTGTGTTACGGACGGGAATTAACTACCCAACAATTATTCCGCCGTTTGGCTTTTTATGCGCGAGCGATTCCTGTGGGAAAAGAGGTGCAAACGGCGCGGAAGTGCACCGCTCCTCGCGATCGTTACAATGTAACAGATTCGTAGAAATCGTTGTCCGATTAGCTCATTGAATCGCCGAGCGACGTCGTAGAGTGCAGTTTCACGGCGCCCTTTTAAATGGCTGACTTTAGAAAATTCCATTATTCGTTTATTGCGGTCGCGTTTATCCCTTAACGTGGCACAACGCTTGTAGTCGAAGTTTCCTTTTTTCGTAATATGTACAAATACAAAGAATTTTCTATATCGTATAAAATGAAAAAATATGTTCTTTAAAAATATATAAATATTAATTAAATAATCTATAAATTGGACTCACAAAAAATTTGATTTCAACAAAACCAAACCTCATCATAAATACAAAGAATTTTTCTACAATATTTAAAGTAATACATTTTCGTTACAAATACGTAAATATTAAATAACGAAATAAATCGGTTCTGTAAAACTCAATTTCAATACGACCAGATCTCGTGCAATAAAGTCTAAAAAAAAATTGTTTATATCATAAATATATTTCTTAATTTTTATGAAAGTTGACTGCGTATATTTCGCAGGTTGGAACACGCGCGCTTTTTTAGAATGTTATCCAGCAGCAAGTCGTTAATTATCTCGGCGCTCGACCGTTTATTATAACAAAAACTGGCGCGTTTAGTTAATAAAGCATGCTTATACACATCGAATATATAAAAATTTGCCTTGAGCATTTACACGTTACATTGTAGAAATCAATGGAAATCAATGCGTGCAACACGACACATCGTTTTCCATTCGATACAAGTGATCTTTATAACACGCAAAGCACTAATTACATTCTTATACACTATTTCGCGTAATAACTAATTATGCTCTTATGTCCAGGTTTGTACTACTCGGTCGATCGATTGATAAACAGTTCCCACGTTCTCATTATGTCCCTCATTAATGTTTTGCCGATGTTAAATTGTTAAATAACACTTTCAGTAAGTTTCTTCATTTCGTGTTTATACAGTTTTATCATTACACAGGGTCTATCCGCACTAGTCTGATTGTATAAGAATTATGCTTATACAGTAAAAAAAACATTTTGTATTTGTATTAAAATCGATTTTTGTTAAAATTTTTATGTTGAATTTTTAATACATTCACGTATTAAATTAATATAATATGATTGTGTTATTTGAGTATTTTACGATATTTCTTAATGTTAAAATAACACAATTTATAATATAGGTGAATAAATAACAAAAATAATATATTTTAAAACTTAAATTTTAAAATAAATGAATAAAATATGTGTTAACTTTATGTATCGTCATATAATTAATTACACATAATTATTACAAATATTAATTTTGAAGATATGCTTCCACACAATTTGCTTACAAATTGTGTCAGCGTTAATATTGTGTATTTTTTTTTACATAATATATTACTTTCTAACATTACGTGTTTGAGACACGTAAAATATTCCAATTGCGTGTACGTTGGTGTAAGAACTTCCTTTAATTATATGATAATATAACCGATTAGGAATGATGAATTACATTTCTTTAAAATCTTATTTGATCTCTAGAGAACCTTTCTTGCGTGTCGTTTAGAAGTTTTTGTGCTACGCTAAAGAGGACCTTGACGGACCCCACTAAGTTGGTCAGGATTAATTGACTATTGCCAAAGCAAGCTATAGATCATTTTTCCCATAGTAAAACACAGTAAATTTCCAACTTGTTGGCAACAAGTGTCTCGGCGTGTTATACAGCACGCGCGGCTTAAGTTTCAGCCGCAGACGTACCGAATTTCCGCCGCACCTGTTGCGAAACGTTTCGAATTTGCCAGCGAGCAGTACTTTCCACGCGGTACCGCGGTTTAATTTCGGGAATTATTATATCCCTCATATGTGTGCGCACGCGTGTCGCGCCGCGTCTCGCAGCTTCGTCGTCTCTATTTTTAAATTAATATTATCACCGTATTCTCAGCATATCCTCTCTTCTCTTCCCTCCTCCACGCGGATTTCGTACTCCAGATCTTCCGATTTGCCTCGTTTCTTCTTCTCTGATCGAAATTAATCGCAGTCTTATAGACCTTATGGATCGACGTTTTATGGCGATCATCGACTTTCTATTTTTACTTCGTGATTCTCTTTCCTTTCCTCCCTCTCTCTCTCTCTCTCTCTCTCTTTCTATTTCTCATCGGCAGAAATAAAATTCACGCGCGAATAAAACGAAAGACTAATACTTTAGACGATTGACCATTCGTGGGTTTAATCTTCTACGTTAAATTTGTTTGATAATAGATTTCGCGGATTGACCATCGCGACTTTTACGAGTAATCGGGTACGTGGATCGTGGACATGCGAGATCCATAACGCCAACGGGAAACATAAAAATGTTTAGCAGAGGACGACGTAAAAAAGACGACGTAAAAAAGACGACGTTCAACCTTGAACTTACGACGTTGTCCGCTTGGTTTACCTCTGTCCCAGTTTCGGGCGATTTTTATGATTTTCATATGGATTTATGATGCGAAAATCACGGTTTTCTGTTGCGCTTCTCCGGCGCGATGACCGACGTCCTTCGTATGATGCAGCTCAATGACGCACGATTATGACTGACGAAGCGTCTTATTCGCGCGATATGCCGTAATCGTCTCCTCCTCAATTAACATCGCGCCAAACCCCTACTTTATTATGCCACCTTTGAATAATGTGCGCATAGAGACAGAAAAAGAAGACAGAACGAGAGCAGGAAACATCATCGCTGTCGTTTGAGTAATGTTTTTTCTGGAATCGTTCTCCCATCTCGCAACCTCGACCTCGCTCCAAATAATCCAAATAGTCCTCAAAACACATGGTCTTTAATTCCCATCAGTCGCGGCAAACGCAATCATTTTTCAGGAATATCGAGAACTCGAGCATCGCGTCGGCTGAGACAGGAAAATAATAATCTATTTGTTCAGTATACTGGGAAATCAATTGCAAGACATTTAATTACTACACGGAGGTCGTGTAATTATACGGGATCCTAGTCTTCGTATTACATTGGTTATGCGAACGTGATGTCATTTACAGAAAAAGTACGTCATGTCTTTCCGTATGTAATATTACATACGGAAGGACACGTACTTTTTCTGTAAATGACATCAATGACGCAATATTGCGTTAGATCGTCAAAGATAATATCGATATGCTAAAGCAAATTTAATGATATCGTAGGTGTACTTAAAAAAAGTCTGATACTGTCAAATTTATTTGAGATATTTTTAATCATTTTTGTAGGTCGCGACTGCTCATATATCATTAATTTAACTAAAACAATGAAATTAAACGATTTAATTCTAGAAGATATATTTTTACTCCAATTTAGTTTATTATTGACTAAGTGCATGCATTAATATAGACGTTGTTTACTTTGAAACTCACTACAGAAATGGGTTGAATTAGACACATGGAAGTATATGTCAAAAATAATATATTATTTAACTCAAGAGAGATTGAGTTACTATTCTTTTTTGATATCTAACAATGTAATACTGCCAAATATATTTTGTTTAACGTATTGATGCAATATTTAGTAGATACTGCCAAACATAATAATAACCAACTGTTTATTATGTAATATGTAATAATTAGAAAAGTAAGATAATATTTAGAATAAAATTAGCGTTTAGTTAATTTTTATACATTAATCGCACATTTGATAAAAAATATTTTACCAAAGCTTGAATAACTATAATTATTATCTAGGCTTTATTATTATTATCAAACTTTTTTTCAGTATTCAGATGTTTCTAAAATGCCTATGAACATCAAATTATTAAATTACTTGGTAATTTAATTTGCGAATACTACGGTTCTGTCGGTATAACGTTTCAAGACGAAAAATCAATTTGGCACGCAGTTTAAAAATATAAATTCACACCGAATTATTTAAACGCCAAAGATCCAGCTTCGATCGTTATAGGTTCCATTTCTTATCGGTTGTTTTTTCAGTATATTTTTGATATTCACGGTTTTTTTGTCATTTTGTGATGAAAATTTCTAATGAACGTTTTAACGGATCAATTCGACGATACGACAGTCGAGCACTCGTGAACGCGGATTTTACGAGCGATATCCTCGGCCTCGTTAATTTGCCGTCTCCTTCAGTCAGCTGGCAGCGTCTCCGAGAGCAGAGAGTTCGGGCAAAATAAGTTCTAACCCCGCGGCCCCAAACACCCGCCGTTTATTAATCATACATTTTAAGATGTGCACGAGGTCAAAAAATCATTGACGAAAGAAGAGGATACTGATATACCCGCCCTATTACGTTTTATATCCGTCATTAAACGCGGAAAGAAAATGATATTTTGCATATCATATTCACTATAAAACGTTTCAAAATTTAGAAAGAATTTAAAAAATACTCTACTGAAAAGTTACTTATTTTGAGATGTGTCACTTTTTTATTAACACGACATGTAACCACTTGAATATCTCGATCATTTATTTTCTGTAACATGTCATTTAAGTATGTCTACATGTTAATTATCATGATCGATTATAGTTAAATCTTAATGATAGCAATAAAGTTTCAGAAAATTCTTATACGCTCTTTTTAAGAGTAAAAATATATTTGTTTCGCTTCTGTGTCATCTGTCTTGTGACTATTATAAGATTATGGCAATACACATAAATACACGTAACCGACAAACACGGAAGTAGGAAGCATAACGGATTGTAATAAAAGCGGTACCTAGAAAAATATCGCCGAGTTTTTTAACGAAAAATTTGATTGTTGGTTAAGAGAAAATCGAGTGATAGCGATGCGAGAGAATGCTCAGAGAGAACTATGGTCGATTTTATAATGCGAAACGATGCACCACATCGACTGCCCAAGCGAAAATTGAACACTATTAATACTTCAAATAATAGTCCGAATGCATTACGCAACCGAATAGAGAGCTATTAAATGCGGAATGCGTGGCAAAACGAGATAATGGCGAAACTATCAATCCGCCGTTAAAGATGAAAAATGTGACTTCAGTTAGGAAATGGCGGCCACAAATAATAGGATCGTAATAGTGTCCATGCGAAAAAGTTCGCTGCGAATAGATGATCGTTTCATGTCGCTCAAACGCGAACGAATACACTTCGATGACAATAAAAAATTTACGTTCCCATTATTTCGTTATTACATTGTGTCCTGCTAGTCGACGTTATTGAGTTATTTAAACATCTGGCACGCGAACGAATATTATGCTTCAATTTTCAACAAATACAATCAATAAAGGCAAAAAAGATAGGATATTTATAATTAGAAGTAACGAAATATGTCATTGCTGATATAATTTGTATTTCTCATTGAAATTACATGGATAACTTTATGTGAAAATAGCAATTATATTAATATAGTACGTAAACTTTTACCTATTTCATTTTTATACAAAACGATGATATACGAAACACAAAAAAATGTTCTCTAGAGTTTTCATATTTTTTCATGTTTGATTTTTCTTCATAAACAGTTGAATTTAGCTTTTATTTTTTAGTTTAGGAATAACTATACCTATATTCGTGACTTGTAATTTGGACAAAAATGAATTATCAATTGTACATTTATAAATCGATAAATCGCCGTAATAATTAGAGTATTTTATTCTTTGCAAATTCCGTTATTTTTTTGGGGAATAAAATGTCATCAAAATGTTTTTGCATACTTCTGGTTTACATTTATTAGAGTGTATTTGCTCGTTTAAATCGTTCCAGAAATTGAATGCTGAAGCGCTGTCAAATTTTCGCGAATCACCCGGTATAATCGCACGAGTAGGCTTAATTATCGACTCGGGGGAGTGCAACAACTCGTGCGACACTCGTGGTCGGACAATTAACGAGCCGAGTGTTTACAATCTAGCGCTTAGTGACGGCAAGTGGCAATCAAGCCAGCCAATTAATCGGCGGTTGGACCCGGCCGACGTTCTGCTGCTTAAATTCTTTAATTTGCGACAATTATGTGCGATACCGGATAATTAAGCCCGCGCGCAGTGCGTTTTTACGATGCTGAAGGTGTCTCTACGGCGAAATATAGATCGAGTATACATTCTCCCGATGTGCCGCAAGCGTGAGGATATCGCGATCGCGAGATACCGCGCAGGGCCGAACGCCTTCTAATTGATGGGGGGAAGGGGACTTAATTCGACGTGGACCAAACGATCACGATGTAAACGGCCCGTTTACCTGTCCGCCCTTCTTTTCGATAATAACGACATTAACAGGCCTGAAGAGATACGTATAATGTCGTTTCGTGAGACGATGCTTCGTATAATATTTATTTAATATTAGGGAAATCATGTCTCTAAATATGCAAATTCTCGCGTTAATTCACTGTGGCGGGTATTTCGAGCAGCCGTTTTATGACTTGCTCTTTTCTATAATGTTGATAACATTAACGAATATGATATATATGAAAGATTTTTATGATTTTTTTAAATCTTATTGTTAACTGCGTGCTTTAATTAGGGAACACATTTTTCGAGGTTAAAGGAATATATATAAATCTTTGGGATTCATTTAAATTTTTGTTATTAGTTTTATTCTCTTTTAAAGAATTTTTTGAGTTCAAAACTAACAAATAAGATTATGGAACATAAAATTATTCCAAATCATTATTATTTAAAAATTAGGAAAAGATCCTAAGATCACCAAGTCCGTAAGTTCTACTCTGTTAAGTATTAAAGGATCAAATTTAAATCAATTCTTTAAGTCAAATAACATTATTATTTTTAATTTCAAGTCAAAATATATTATTTTAATACAAAATGCATGGTTAAAAAAAATCATCTAATTAATCCATTCCTGTGGTGATTGAATTGTTGCTTAGTTTCAAAGTAAACAGCAATCATATTAATGTATATTTGTAAATAACAAATATAAGTCAAATTTAATGTTTTTTTTAGTTAAATTGTTTAACTCCATTAATTTAAATCAACGACATGTTGACAACAGACGATCTATAAGGAATGATTAAAAATAAGTTAAATTATAGGTTGTTAAGTAGATATTACGAATTTAACAGCGCAGTTAATGACATTCGAATAAACGAGATTCGAAATGACTTTTTTCTTTGTACTTTTATTTTTAGCTAGTTTTAAAACCTGAGTTTTAACTGTCTACAAACTATTCCTTTAATTTTCTATAATGATAGAGAGAGCTTCAATGGACCTGTCTTAGCGAATATATTCTTACGGAATACACATATACGTTTATTAAGCATGAATAAGACGGCAATAGCTGCGATAAATTATTCCTTAGCGATAGCGCGTTATAGTATCACTTTCGAGATCGTTTCTGTATAGGCCGGGTCGGTTCGCAGTTATATAGGTTTTTAATCTACACCGTGTCTCGAGCAAGTCATCAGCCGATCGCATTAACCTTCGAGAGCGGAGGAGTCAAACATTACCAGGCTAAGAACACGTTCTTATCCTCATTGTTCCAACGCCAGGGCTCCATGCTCGGAGCAACGGGGCAAGAGTAATTGAACATCAGATTCAACTGGCAAGTGTACGTCATTAATTGGTCGTTTTTGATCCGGCCTCCTATTATTATGGTTACGGCCATCGTAGATCACGTGCGAAGGGGATACGGTATCGGTGTGCAGCGCGCGCGAAGGAATACGTGCACCGCAAATTACGGAGTGCTCTTGCGAGAAAGTTTATCAACTTAGATTAAACCCCTCTCAATCCTGAAATCCGGGATTCAAGATTCCACGGCTTTACATTCCGTTTCACGATCCCACTTGTATCCGTAAGTTCGTGAAATTCGTATTGACGATTCACCAGACGCTAAACGCTGTTAAGTTTTAATCTTAAACAGTCGTTAACTGTGTTCTTGTACATGCAAGAGCAATTTAATCTTTTGGACTTTATTCTTTTTGGACTCCTGAGAAAAGAATTATAATTATGTTCTTATTACAATTCTTTGTACAAAAATTTAATATTGTTCATTTGCACTATAAATGCATCTGTAAGATGCATTTATAGCGCAAATCTATAATTTTTTATATTATGATAAAATATTTAAGATATTATCACACTGAAATCCTATATTGAGAGAAAAAAATGTTGCAATTACCATAATTTAATTATAATTTATACCTTCTAGTCATTTTCGAAGTCAACTATATATTTAAGAAAGAACTATAAAAATATAATTATTATTACTAATATTACAGCAGTAATAAATATAAAAATAGAGCTTCTAATTATAATTATAATTATTTTAATACGTAATTATAATCACACAAATGCCAAACACTTTTCTGTCAGTGTGGATTTTAGATTACGAATTCTTGAGAATTATCCGTGCGCCTGACGTCCAGAAAAGGATCAAAGAACAGGACTAACAATTAAAAAGAAAAAATTATGCGTGCTTTGTGATAAAGGAGAGAGAAAGAGAATGAACAAAGTGTCGCTCGAGACAGCCGGATGCACGCTGCTCGTCTGGGCAATTAATAATTAATAGCCCACGGCGTCGAGGGGTGGGGACGGGAGGGACATTCCTTTAATTAATCGAGGCTACGTGGCCGCGCGCGAACGCTAATTACAATTTATAATTAAGCAGCTTAACTTCGCGAGGACCCGAACGGCGGCTGGACCCGGCTACGTGTGCAATTAATATGATTAATCGTTCCGCGAATTGTCGGGGTCCGGGCCCCCGACACCGGCTCTCGCCTTGGCACACACAGCATTCGTATTTAAAATCGCCCGTTGCGATCTTTAGCTTGCCTCGACATTGCCATGATATCAGCTTTCGAAACGTCGCAGAAAAAAATCGAGGCGAGTAACCTACGACAGACACTATCGAAAAAGAATGCTTTCGAAGATTTTGTTTTGAGTAGAGATTAATTTCTAAACTCTTAGATTTCTAAACTCTCTCTCTCTCTCTCTCTCTCTCTCATTGTAAATTTGGCAACCTTTGATTGCTAAGCTCTTCATAAAGCTTCTCTCAATTATAAACTTTTGCATCTGTCGAGTTTTAAGAGCCTTACATCTTTTCGTTATTTTATTAACTTTTTTTTGGCGATGTGTGAGTACTCGCTTTTTCTAATATGATATGTATTTCATCAAAGTAAATACTTTCTTTGTTATTTAAAATGATAATTTCATTATCATTAAGAAAAAAAAAAGCATAATAACAGCTACCAAATGTATTTTGTTTAGTACAATATTTATTAAGTATTTATTATATACAATATTTATTAAGTATTTTTAAACATAACAATAGTAATCAGTCATTTAGTAATTGGTACTAAATATTTCAAAAAGTAAAATTAGCGTTTAGTTTTAATTAAATGCTAATTCTTTTGGCTATATTAACCAAATATTTGATTAAAATTATTTCATCTAGTAACGACTATTATTCACATTGAAAAAAACGATTTGATTATATTAACAATATGTATGACTTTTGATGATAGGAATTCTAGTCCATTATTCAATATTTTATAATTAGAACGTTTGATAAATTAAACTATACGGATCTGGTTAATATTTTCTAATTGTATCTATAAAAAACTTCTAGTATATTCAGATTTCTTGAGATCTGTACATGAGATAGTCACAACGGAGATAATAAATACACATAATTGAAATTCACACTGGATAGAATAAAAGATATAGCATTAGGAAATTCTTCTTCCATAAATTGAGTTAGAAAATTAAAGTTATTAATGAGAGATGTACTTCGACAGTAATTTTTAATTCTATTTTTACTTCCTGGAACATACATGCGCCAAAATTAGGTACGTATTAATATTTAATGGTTATCTGAAATATTATCAGAAACACCAAAACTTGTGTAAAATTATATGTGCATGTTGGGCCAATCGTTTCTATGATTAGAGCTTGGTCATCAAGAAGATTAACGAGAAATTCTGGTATGTTTAACAGGAAAGAATTAATCATGCACATCTGGTAATTTCTACAAGAATTTTGATTTGTTCATTTTCAACAGACATATTGATTGAATCTACCTGATTTCTAATTAATGCGAGAGATCTTTTTTTCAGTGTAAGCTTGATTATTATTATCAATCTTTTTTTCTCACATTTTTTTTATTTTGCGAACCTATGAGCAGGCCAATAACTGCACGGACGTTACGCCACGATTGATTTCGCAGCGGGTTCTTCCTTGATTTAACGTCGCATTCTTCGAGGGCCGCGAATGCCCAATTTTTTGGTCGGGATATATACGAGCGTCTCTGATTTAGGAAACTTTCTCCTCCACTTGTGCAACGAGGTGAAGTACCGACGCGCGTTTTATGACGCGGACTGGCGCGCGAGAGATTTACGATGTTTCCAGATACTTTATTATTTACTTTAAGAGATTCATTTACAGATTGCATTGAGACGTTTTCTGTGACACGAATTCCTTCCGGCATTACATATCATGTCGCGCGCGTGTTTGTCCATGACGTTGTTGGTATTTTATGCCACGATCGTGAGTATAAAAACTCTGGTCATGGAATAGATAAATGTGACTTTAGATTATTGTTAACTATTGATATCTGCAGACGGCAATTAAATTTTCCAGAAGAAGGCACGAGAATTGCTAACGTTATTGATAAAGCCGTGCAATGAGTAATATTATTCGAATATGAAAATGATATTTTGCAAAGATATGCATAGAAAGACATCTTATACGCTGCGAAGAATATATTGCCGATACCCGCAACAGGAGAAACATCAATTACAGTAATCTGATATATGAAAATATCTCTGATCTCCGTGCCAGTTAATTAATCGCGGCGGTCGAATGATAGTATTAATTTCTTATAACACCACGCTTATACTTGGCCAAATTACTTGCGACGCGCAAAAAAGCATCTTTATGTGCGATCGTATTATACCTTCAATTATCGACCTGCAATCCACATCCGGTTACGTCCGCACGGTCATGAAGCCGTCACGAATCTCGCTCCAACAGATAAAACAACATTATTTCACGAAGAACATAAACTTCTGCACCAATAAACGCAAGCTTGCGCGATACATTATCATATACTTTAAGAAACACAGAACCGTGAGGCATTAAGGACGTCTGAAACGTTATCGTAAATCGCAACCGGTATGTCGTTTTTCTATTTCATTGTACTGCAAAATCGCTGATCCGAGCTCGACGAGCTAAGTATCAAACGATGAATCTCTACGAAGTATCGTGGAAAATAAGAAGGGACATTAGTGTGTAAATGAGGGGTTATACGTGGGATAGAGTGAGGGGGAGGAGGTCGGCGAAAAACAACCTTCACCCGATATTAATAAGAAATCGTTCGTTTCTGCTGTCTAATGAAGGTACGTAGAGCAGAGATTGCACGTGTGTGTGCGTACGTGCTCACGAAATACGCACACGTACACGCAGTACATGCAGCCACAATGGTCGGACAGGGGTGAGTCTATAACGGTGGAGGAAGAGGGTCCGAGGCTGATTGTGTTTCTTTGAATCAATATCATTAATGTAATACAGCAGAGTGTGCTTGATGAAGGCGCGACTACGCCGTTCGGAAAAATCCGCAGCACTTCCCTAATCGGAGCTGCCATCGATCGAGCGCATAGCAGAGATCCGCGTTCCGTTTCCGGTATTTCGCTTCTGCCACGAGTTTTCTGTTTTCGCGAGTTCTCAAGAATTCTCGATAGCAGCAAAAGACGTGGGCGACTTACACGAAGCGAAAATATTATTTGATGAAGAGAAAAGCGTTGAGTTGTGTTCGTTGTATTTTTATACATCCGACAAACTTTCCATTTCGTCGTACAAGCTTTCCATTTTGAAAAAAATTTTTAAATATCAATTTTTTTGTGCCCGTAATTTCAATGTATCAAAAATCATTGAATTACAATTATCATCCTGTATTTTTAGCTCATCTTTGGCCATTTTTATTATTAAAATTTATTTATATGTGTTTTCAATAACGAGCAGATTATAATTTATTTTGCTTTTTAATTTTTGTTTATCCTCTTTAATACATTACATATTCCATTACATTTAACAAAAATATATCTCGGGATTTTTTTGTAAATTAATATTTTTAATCGTAGTTATATTAGAATCGTAGTTGTACCATTTTTTATTCATTTAAAAGTTCTTTTTTTTTCAGTTAATTTGAATTTGTACGTGAGTTTTTCGTGACCTTTTATAAATAATGATTATAATTCATTATAAGTAATTTTATTTTTATAGTGACAATCCTTCAATTTACCGAGATTAGATTAATTGTGTAACGAGATTCTGTTATTAATGCAAATTTTCTAATTTTGATTCAAATTAAGATAAATTGAGTAATTCTATTTAACAGATGTCTCTTACTTTCCTATTCAAACGAATATACGTTGTCGTAAGAGTCTATATTGCGTAGTGAAGGTACTTTTTGATTTTATAATATTTCACGGTATAATATATTATAATTTATTCGTAACACGCATACATTGTTTTAGGTGTACCGCGCGGTTATTAATTATAGATCTCTACGATTACTACTTGCAATAATTACGTTCTATCGTTTTTAGTTCGGTTGCAACATCTTATAAATGAATCGGCTTTGTGATTAAGCCGTGACTCAGTATTCATAATCGTATTCCGTGTCGAATGCTTGACACATCGATAAGCCGGTTGTCAATGGCCGACAAAAAAGTTCGATTTTAGATAACTACGCGCTTTGTTCATCACGGTCGTGATTAGAGTGCAGATTAGAATCGAGCGTATGCTAGCGGCGGTTTAATGTTGATACTCATAACGTATGTAAAACACGACGGCACGATGACAGCCACGTTGTCAATGACCTCTCTCTTTCTCTCTCTCTCTCTCTGTGCAAAAGTCTTTCAAGTACTATTGTGCTTAGAAGAAATGAATTTGCTCGAGGAAAACGCAGTTAAATATGCTTCTAACTTTTGATAATGACAATGATTATAGCAATAATATTTAAATTGACCTAATAAGTTTTTAAATTGTTTTGCGATTTTTTAACGTCATATCACTCATTTGCTATAATAGAGTGATCAGAAAATATGTAAATTTGAATGTTTTGAATCATTAAAATTTTTAAATATTAATCTTAAAATGCAATTTTGGTATAATAATTTTTATTGTACACAGGCAAAAATATATTCTTTCTTTATATTTTTAATTTTTTAGAATTAGTTAAAAAACGATAATTTTGTTTACGTCACTGTTGTAACAAATGAGCGATATGTAAAACAGAAAAATTATAAAAACACCCGCATTATTATTAACAGATCAAATAACATATAGCTTATTTTTTAATAATATAAAATATGTAGAAATTTAGTTAGATTTGATACATGTATAAGCATTGTATATTAGGCATGATATTGATTACCTTTTATTAGATAAATGATGATACAGATGTCGCATTTCATTTATGGCTTCGTTCACCCCTGCTCGTGATTAGAGTGCAAACACATATTAGCGCGGTCACTCGTATCTCGTGTTCTCGTCACGCTTTATCGTGACGGAGGCGCGAGGACGTTTCTTAGGTATGTAATTCATGAAAAGAATATTCAATGGAAATGCTCGGGCATTGGCAATGGATATGTCCGACGTGCACCACATTGCAATTTACGGCGATCTAATCGCGGCTAAAGTTCAGGGTCGTGCAGCCTCGAGTGGACTCTCATATAGCGTTTGGATCATGCGTTGATCAATATCAAAAGAAAGTAACTTTTTATCTCCTCGCATCTTCTGGCTGCGATTCGGTTTCTCGTTGCCCCTGCAAAGATCATTTGCATAATACAATGTGTTATTAAATACTTTCATTTAGTAAAAACAATACGAAAAAGATTTTTAATTTTTAATTAATTAAAAAATTATGTAAATAATTTTTGTCTACTAATTAAAACGATTTATGAAAAGTAACATTTATACACTATTCTTTTATATAACTTTTATCAGGAAAGATTATAAAAAGATAAAATTTTCTCTTATAGTTTGTCTATAAATACAGCCCGAAAAATATTAAACGCTATATTCGATTGTTCAGAGAATATTTTTTGGACTGTATTTTGAGACAAACTATAAGAGAAAATTTTATCTTTTTATAATCTTTCCTGATAAAAGTTATATATTATAGAAGAATAGTATATAAATGTTATTCTTCATATAAATCGTTTTAATTAGCAGACAAAAATTGTTTACATAATTTTGAATTAATTAAAAATTTAAAATCTTTTTCGTATTGTTTTTACTAAACGGAAGTATTTACAACGTTATATTATTTACACCTTTAATAAAACAGCAAGACCAAATAAGCAAATTCAAATCGGACTTATTCAAATCTTCAGTACCTATTTTGTAATCATTTGTACTATCAATAAAAATTTTATATCTTATACTTAAAAAAACATGGCGCTATTAATAGAACTACATAAAAAAAAGAAATAAGAAAATAAAGATAGAAAAGCAAAAAAACTATTATTTATACTATTTATTAGAATTAATTATACTGTAAAAAAGTTAATATATTGTTTATTTCTTAAACTCGCAATCTTATTGATTTTACGAGTAAAGTAGTTTTTGCCACGAACAGAATCAATCATTAACTCCCACACTCGAATAGTTATAATGGGTGCTTTCCATTTGGTGACACAAGTTGACATATGTGTCTTCCTATTTTTGTTGCTCACTGAATACCAGCAAAGACAGAATGATGCTTTTGTCAATTTTTTAAAAATATATTAACTTTTTATGATGGTATGAATTGGTACAAAAAATTCAGTTTTTTCTATTTTTACCTATTTTTTTTTCTTTTTTATAGTCCTTTTTTATCCTGCTAACTTAACGTTAAATATATTAAGCTTAATATAGCCATGCTACGTTTTTTTAATGAAATGGCACAGGGTGCAAAATTTTTGGTGGTATACAAATTGGTACAAAATGAGTACTAAAAATTGAATCGGTTTGGTTTGATTTTGTTTATTTATTGGCTTAGATATGTTATTTACTCGTATACCACCGCGGTGTTTGTATATCATCGATGTATTAAATTGTAAAAAACATAATTCGTTATTTGGACCTTAGCAGGTACAAAGCTATCAGGTTACTTACAAAACCAATTCACGCGTCTGACTCGATTTTTATTTTCAATCAAGCGTCCGTATCTCATATCCTCGTATCTCGTATTCCATTCTAGAGCGACCGTCGCGATAGATTCCGCTAGGTATACATAGCACGCGGGCACAGTTTGTACGCTCTTCAGAAACGGCCGATCGATAGCTCACGCGTCTTTAAAGAAAAACGGAACGAAAAATAGAAAGAAGTATATTATCATTGAATATTCGCAAGAAGACGTTACAGCGCGTTTAAGATCCTTTCAAAAACCTGTGTTTAAACTAGGGCTCGCTATTATACGTTTAATTAGCATATCCGTTTATAAAAGAAACGTTTTTCCGAATATACGTGTTTTATTATACATTTAAACGAAAATACGTTTATACGTATAATTAGTATATCCGTTTATTAGAAACGTTTTTCCGAATATATATGTAATTAACTATTATACGTTTAAACGAAAACACGTTTACACGTATAATTAGCATATCCGTTTATTAGAATCGTTTTTCCGAATATTTTCGCTTTTTTTATATAAACGTTTATCTCTTTATTAAGGAGTGTGACGAATTGAGAAAATGCAAAAAATTCGATTTTTAATTTTATTAAAAAACGTTAAAATATTCGAAAAGATGTTTTTCATAAATGGATATGTTAAACATACATGTAAATGTATTTTCGTTTAAATGTATAATAAAACACGTATATTCGGAAAAATATTTCTTTTATAAACGAATATGCTAATTAAACGTGTAAACGTTTACCTTCAAGTGAACGTTTTTTTGAAAGCGAATATAAACGGATAAACGTTTTACGTTTACACGTATCTTCGAAAAACGGAATAAAATTAGAGCCTTAGTTTAAACAGTTGTCAATGAATCGTGAATTTATCGTACGAAATAATTTAGAATTTTTTATCTTAATTTTAATGACAGGTTCATTAATGACGTTATATCAATTTTTCTTTAAGTAACATTATCTCGAAGGAACATTTTATTTTTATCGCGCTTTTGAAATATTTTGTAAATAACGGACGTGGATTAACCGTGTGCCATTTAACTTCCAGACAATATTACACAAAAATACAATTATACAAATATATAAGTATACAAGTCAATCATGATAATTTAATCTTTGTGAGCTGTCAAGATACCTTGCGCTGACAGTTATTCTTGCAGTGACCTAAGCAAGAGAATCAATTAGAATCGCGAAAATGATGCAACAATGAATTTAATTATCAGATTAACGTGCATGTTTTATTACAAGATTATTAAATATTTTGACAATTCTCAAATTTAACGTTTTAGGTAAAATCTGGAGACACGGTAGAGTCTCGTATTACGTGGGTGGTTCAAGTCAAACCGGGGCTTTTTTATTCTTATGTTCATGAGAATAAAAATTCCGGTTTGACTTGAACCATCCACGTATATATCTACCAATAAATTACATAGGAAAGTGCATCTAAAATACATTTCTTATTATATTATCCAATAGTAAATGAAAATCAATCTAGAAGTGTTTCATAAATAAACGAAGGTCGCATTCAGTCGAAGCGAATGATGGTGCTTAATAATATTTTTGCGTGAATATATGAAGTAAGTAAAAAAGGTTCAATACGGCCAAGGTCAGATATTAGTACCTAATAACATTTATATATAATAAAAGAGATTATTTATTATTATCTATAAAATCTTAAATGATTTCAATATCGGCTTGACATCTGATGCTTGTGTTTTTAAGCTTAAAGCTTTTTCCATTAAGAAAAAATTCCACGCTGACCAGAAGGTTTGCCATGCAAACCTTCTGGTCAGCGTGCTATTTTTTTTCTAACGCGAGCTATTTTATATTTTACTGTTAATTTATATTTTACGTTTCAATTTTTTAGAAAAACCCTTTTCAAACGAAGGTTATAATTAACAAGTGAAACCAAAAATGTAGAAGCATAAGTAGAGCCAAAGTGATCTCTAGTTAACACAACTATGTGTTCAATATGTTAAGTTTATTGAGAAGGATTTTTTAACTTTTCTCCGCGATATATTAACTTCCGCCGTTGAAGCTGTTGGCGCTACAGTGAAATTTTCCAGGGGATTATTAGCGGAGCTCGCGCTGCATCGACCGTGCGTAGAACGTCGCGGGTGCGACCTTCGTGATATCCCTGTCTCCTTTCTACGAGGGACAGTGTGGCACCTTCAACCAGGTCGGTGTGAGTTAATTAGAGGCCACTGTGTATATGTACGTCGCTCCTGTCCTCTTTCACCCTTATCGTTCACCTTTTCCAGCGAGGTAGTCCTCAGCCGAGCATAGCACGAGAACGAAGAAACCCTCGTAAGAGCTTCGCCCTGGTGGGGGTGTCGCGGTAATATCCAGTACGTGCTACAGGTCGACCGCTTATTAAAAACATCGAGCCTCGGCTAAGCGCGTCCCTTTCTACCCTTAGGGCACGAACACAATACGCGAGCTCACGAACGATCGCGACGCGCCCGCGCACGAACACAGTCACGTACGAACACGTATGTAGCACACACACACAAACACACACACACACACACACACACACACACCGCAAGTGTGTAACCCGAAAGAATGTTGCCGCCACTCGCCCTTGCACACGGACTAAACGCGTAGCTTATTACGTCCCTGGCAGCCGGGGATTATTAACTTTCGCAATTTTACGCACGGGCCTCCGATATTGTAGACCCGCAATCCTTGTCTATTTAAATTTGCACGATCCTCCCGCTCGACGTTGCACGGAGCGGTTTCTCCGCGGAATTGTTGCGTCCTGGTGCAATCTCATAGCCGGGGCTAATATAAGTATGTACGACGCCTCACGTGACTCGCATTTGTGGTATTTACTAGAAACTATGAGAGTGGAGTTAATCCGCGAGTTATAACTTTTATATTTAATCAAGCTTTACACATTGACAATGTTATTTTAGAAGTTATATATTTCGTTACTGTAGTTTATAAATCTAAACTTAAAGAAATTATTTAATTTATATTCATTGCGTTATTTAATTATAGCGTTAAGATTTTAAATTTAAATCTACATAAATTAATTTATAGCGTTATTAATTATAATGTTAAATTTTTAATTTAAAATTAAATCTAATTTTAATTAAATTTAATTTTAAATTAAAAATTTAATTATAGCACACAGGTTCGGAATCGAAAATAATAAAAATAAATTTTGCTTGAAAAATGTATGCTTTTTCTGGAACATATTGCACAGTATTTATATCTTCTTAGGATATAAATATTCAACCTGTTATAGATATCAGATCCCTGTAATTTTTAATCGAACAAGCTATAAATCACTAGTCTGATATTTATGCATCTATCGATACGGGTTGAGGGAGAGAGGGAGGAACGCGATAAATCGCTATAATGATCGCCGGGTAGAGCTTGATGTGTCGCGCAGTTACCTTTCTATTGCGGTAAATACCTGTACTGCAGGAAATTGTTGCAGTGTAGCATGTCACGGTTGCAGGTGCAATTACTGCTATCTACATTTGTAATCGTACGTACGCCACACCGGCGTGGCGCTTTTCACAGAACAATAGAAACGCGGCCGCGGGACTTATTTATCACGCACCACGCTGTAAATTTGCGCCTACTGAGATCAATTTGTTCGGCGAAACGAACCTCTAACCGATTGCCTCCCTCGCATCCATTTCGCAGATTACTTTTACCCCTTTCTTCGTCCGCAACGACGTTTCTGCCTAGCGCAAACAATCGGCTTCCCGGTATTACGTGGTAGTCGCAAAATTACAGTCTGTAATTGTGCCATTCGAGTTGATAATTGTCCGGCTTCGTACCGACTTCAGCGCTAACAACAGAGAGGCTCGATAGTTATCGAGTAATGTTCTCGAAATACATAGTTTATATTTGCAATAAAATATACATTTGTCAGTTAATATATGGTAAAATTCGTGTATAACTGATATAATCAAGATACGAGTACTGATAATAACTCATTATTTGTAGACAGATAAAACATTTTCCATTGTCCCTTAAGACTTCGTACCCTAATAAAAACTTACAATAATAGAAATTTACGTTGTGCTGCATTTTATTGACAGCATTTACAGAAATTGTCGACTCGCGTCGAGACCATTTATTAGTGAGACAATATTTGTTGGACATCTAGATAATAATTATTAACGATTTTCTATGAAGATTTAGAGTTTTTGGCACGCGTTAGCGTCGAATTTATTATCACAGATTAGAACTTGACAAAAATGTTTATTTGTTGTCTTGTCCTTGTTTATCTGTTTGTCTGAATCTTTTGTCTAGAGATTTCTCACCCTTTCGATTATTTACATGAAATAAACTTAGAACTCAAACAAAATATTCAAATATCTATATATATATTAATATAAGTTTGAACTTAAACAATGATCGGTCTAAAATGTCAATTTATTGTATTGGACAGTTCGGACTCGGAAAAATACAGAAGAAAATATATAAATAATATAGTTATGAAAAAGTAAAAGTTGTACCCTCCTTAGAATCAGGAGTATAATAACGAAATGCACTGATATATACCAATAAAATTTTTGAATAAAGTTATAGGATTTGCTTCGAAAAATAAAAGCCTTGTTGAATTTTGAGAAGTTATAAGTTTAGCGACTCTCGTTTTTCCGTCTTGACAACGCCTTCTATAATGTGTTTCCGCGCAGAGTTGGTAGAGTTAACGAGTAGTCATAAGGACCGAAGCATAATTGCGTATAACGGAAGTAATCCGCCATAGTCAACTGCAAAGAGCTTCACGGAATGGAACGAAGGAGCACGGACGAATCATCGGTAGTGGAAGAGAAGGAGAGACGTAGGCCGAGACGGAGTGCGTCTCATAGGGGAATGAAACGGAATTAAGGAGAGAAATAGTACGACGGGAGAAACTGCCCCCGTCACGGGGGTTCGCCTCGACGATGGTTGTACACACACAGTCACGCGACACGTGGGAAAGCTATGGTACACGCGTTGATGACCGAGAGTCGTCCCTAATTGCGCCTGATGACACCGTGTCCTCGGGGGTGGAACCGCAGAGCACCCTCCAGACTTCCTTCCCTGGTTGTCGCGACGCTGACCCAACGACGAACCCTCCGACCACGACACGATCAGGGAAAAGTCTGTTCGGCCGGGACATGTGTCGTGTTCAAGCATCCGGAAAAGCACACCGGGTTATCTAGGATCCGGACCAAAATACACGGCACACACCGGAGAGTTCCTCACGCTTCTCTTTCGCTCATCTTTTCTTTTTTTTCCTTTTTATCGATGAGTTCGCGAAGGTGATGATCTCGTCGCTTTTATTTGGGAAAGCTTTTACGCCGTGGTTGATGAAATTAAGCCTTTTTTACAAGAAACTTTTATTATTGGGAATTCATCTTACTGGTACTTATTGATATTAAAATTGGTTGATTCGAACTTTCATTACATTATATTCATGCGATACGAAAACTGATGATTTATGAATAAATACGACATTATTTAAATACAATACTAAGACTTGGCGACGTTAGGTTGCTAAGTACAGAGTCTCTAATAAAAGATTCCGTTTGACGAACGCGTGCTGTACCTAATGACTGGCAGGTATCATTATTCTCTTCCAAGAGAAATATTATTGAAAAGGAATACTCAAGTTCCTAGCGCTACAGCTTTGAACAAAACCGAGTGAAAGGCTTATGATATAATGGAAAATAATCGTAATCGAGGATATTTACCACGAATAAAGGGACAAGATTTTTTTAAACATACGCTATATCTTTGTGAATTTTACTTTGATCGCGTTTTCACTGAAACTTATTACTTTATAGAATACACAACGCGTCCGCTGTTTTCCCTTTATTTTTATATACGAAGAAAATAAATGTTAAATTTTATTATTACTTACCGATAGAATTCGCGCGACATCTAGACATTGGATGTCAATTTTTTTCTAGATGCGACTGCGAAACGTATAATTCGCCATCGTAATGGAATGGAATTTTCGAGAAAAGATAGTTGACGCACATTATGTACAAGAAACATACAGATTTGCACAGAGAATAAGATTATAACAGATCAGTTTCATTTCCTAAAGACTTTTGCACACTGGACGCGGAAACGCTTGCCGCTCAGTAGAAAGTTACCCCGTCTGGTCCAATCAATGTACCACTTTTCTGTAGGAACAACTGATGGCTATCGCTTAGCTTTTTGCCACATGGCAAGCGTTTCTACGTTCTGTGTGCAAAAGCCAGAACAGATCGATTAACCGACGGTCAGTCTTAGCATTGAATCGAAATGAGTTTCGCAGAGGAGCAATGCACCGAAACGGAGATAGAACGTCGACCAGGCACGTTATGAATATATTATATCTCTGGCTCCAAGGGATGCTGGCACATGCGCCGACTGGGTGGCTCCACCCTGTCCCCCGTCGGGACACTGTCTTCCTCTCACTCCACCCTTGCCCTCACTCCCTCCCGGAACCCTCCCGTCTCTGCTTGCGCTAATTATACATGCGCTAACCAACCCACCTCCAATGAGGCCCGACCTGTCGCCCTCTCTGCAGAGAGGGTTGAACCACTCTTGTCCTCTTCGCACGGAGGCTGGGTGGAGCGTGGACCTGCTCTCGGTGTCTACCACGATCCTCACTTTGCTTAATTACGCGGAGGCGTTAACTAACTTTCGCCCACCCATGCTTTACAACCCTTTGCTCGTCCAGGAAAGGGAACCGCCGTTGATTGGCTCCAGCATTCCGGTAACGCAATTTCATCGAAAAAATGGCTGTGTTGAATAGTTAATTGTGTAAATTATTTTACTCAGGATGATTTGAATATCATAAAATCTAGTACGCTTATCTTCACATCTTTAATCATGATAGCATAAAATCGTTCAAAAGTATATTCTATAAAATACTATTTTTTTTTATTACATTAGTTTAATTCGTAACATATAATTAAAAATATTAAATAGTTTATTTTTATTCTAATTTAACATTAATTAATATCTATTATTTGCGTAAGACTAGCATTTAGTGATTAAAAAGATTTAAAATTGTAATTATTGAATGAATTCTCACAAGCAATTGTGCAAAGTAAGTTTTCGTGGATCCTTAAGTGATAAAGTTTTGCTATTACTAACATCTCTTGTCATATGTACGATGCATTATTCTCGTAGTTTCCATTTGGAATCGCTATTGTACTCAAGTATCTTACATCTGAAATCCATCTGCCAATTGGCTGCCTTCTCAGCCAATTTCTCGAAATTTGTGTGGAAAAAGCGGACGCCGTTCTTATTATAATTTTAACTACTAGTTTACATCATTCTCGTCACGTTTGCTTCGTCACATCGACCTAATTCTTGACCACGAATGAGCCCCGCAATTTCTACGAATTCGAGAGAAACTCGTAAGTCAGTACTCGGAACCGACATATGTAATCGCACTCAATGTGAAATGGTTAAACGCAATTTATAGTCATGACATGATGAAAGAAGGCTAAAAATATAGATATCGTGTCTTCGACATTTATAATGTATATCTAATATCTATATGGAGATAAAACAGAAAGAAAGAATCTCAATTGGAAATACGAATATTTAAGGAAACATAATGAAATTAGTGGAAATAAGATGTATATTAAACCGCTATATCTGTAGCTCTTTAATGTATTTTCTATGGTATCTTTTTTAAAAAAAACGATTTGTGATACATTTTAATTGCTCATAATCATCGCTTCTATTACTTGTGTCATCTCCACCTTTATCTCAATATATTCGCAGATATTTACTCTTGGGAGTATTCTTAATAGGCATTTCACAAGTAACGAAACGTTCAATTTACGACTGTACCACGCTACCGAGATAGAAGATTTCTTCGTTCTATATAGTTCGCCTCTTGTTTCCATGGTGGAAATGACCGAGACGAAGCCGCGCAACGTCGGGGCAACGGAATAAATAAAAAGCGTTTGAAGAGAGCGAGTACGCGCAAACATACGACACAAGAAAGAAAGACAAAGGGAAATGCGATGACGAAGGGGGTGGGCAGGCGGAGAAGGTTGAAACGGAGGGCGAGGGATCGAACCTCTTTTCCCTTCGCGGAAGAGGCCAGGAGAGAGCCGCGAAACGCGGATTCGACAAATCGAAGTGTGTGCCCCTCGAAGTGTACGCGGGCGGGGAAGTAGCGAAGGGGATGGGCGGCTAGCGGGGCAAAACGAGGGTCCGCGGGAGACGCGACTGTGCGGGATGAAATAAGAGAGAGAGAAAGAGGAAGAGAAAGGGAGAGATAGCGTGGGTGGCGGTGTGTATGCCGCCTTCGACGCGCAGGCCCTATGCAAAATAGCGGGGCTGGTGGGGTGGCGGAGCCGTTGGAGACCCCCCGGAGCCGTGCGACGGGGCAAACAACCCCTTAGTTCTGCCGTAGTAGCGGCCGCAGACGCCCCCACCACGTGTGCGTGTCGCGCGAGACGCCTTTCGTCGTCATCGTCGTCGCCGTCGTCCTCGTTGCCGTCGACGTCGTCGATGGTAGCGCCACTTCCGACCGGAAGTCCGTTCGGGCCCTCGGTTTGTTTGCCTCCCCTTTGATGAGGACATCCCCTCCGCGTAGCACCATTGGGCCTTGTAACGGCTGATGATTTTCCTCGAGTTGCGTGAATGATCGGTAGGGTCAATTCTCGAAATCTCAAGTGAAGACTAGTGTGAACGTGTGATACCGGAAGCGGTACGTGCGCGAACGAAGGGACATCCTTGACGAAGGATGCGGCGTGATGGGTAACTGGAGTTGTCGGAATCGACTCGCTCTAAGCGAAAATGAGGTAAAATCAAAGTGAATTTAAACGAATTCGAATTTAAATGAATTTAACCATTAATCTTTGGAGATCGCGGCTCGGTTCGGAGCGGATTATCAGTCCGCTCGTGAATCCTCTGACGGTCCTCGAGCTCGCTCGAGATTTGCGCTGGCGCAATTCAAGTTCATTGCGAGAATCAGTTTGATTGGAAATCGATGAATGTCGAGTCTACAAGTCAGTCCTTACCTTGTCTAAGCAAAGCTAAGGAAGTGATTTGTCGTAATGTACTTCTACGATGAATATTGCAATGCTTTGCATGTAAAGAGCGTCACGAATTCACGATCGTGAGGAATGTGGAATACCGTATTGAGATTAACGATAACGCAAATGATTGCCAGAACGGCAATCTGAATTACTAGTTTGGTATCGCGACGGCATCTGCTACAGGATTTCGCTAATCGGTACCAACGAAGAAAAATATTGTGAGATTACGTCGACAGGCGACCTGAGTGAGCTCAGGAGTCTCCACGTAGTAGCGCGTGCAATTTCTCATTTTTTTAATTGCTCGTAAACTCTGCGCACTCATGCATATACGCACAGCATATTTATGAAAGAAGAATAGAATCGCCACGTCGCTCAGGATGAGCAATTAGTTGCGCGGCGTAATTAATATGCTCGGCCGCGCTCGTAAATTTTATCACTCGAAAAGAACGGTTTTGTTAAAGTATCTGAAAAATCTAACTAGATATACAAATCTGAAAATAATTTGGTTTTAGGTCATCAAAATAATTATATAGAATACTGAAGCTGATTATAATGACAAATTTCTTTGCAGCATTGCTCATGCTTCAATTTCCTATGTAATTATTTTGATGGTCCAACAATATTATTTTTAGATCTATATCTAGCTAAAGTAAAAATTCAGCTAGATATATTGTAAATAATAAATTTTGGACTATCAAAATAATTATATAGGATGGTCAAGTTGGTTGCTACAAATGTCAAATCTTTTTGTACACTGAAAAAAAAGATTGATTGCTGCAGCAAATTAAATGGTTAAATATGGCACAGTATTTTTAATTGGTTGCAGCAGCCAATTTTTGGTTGTGTTAGCCTATCGACATCCTATACTGACATTGCGGATAAGCTAACGCAATCAAAAATTAACTGCTGCAGCCAATTAAAAATGCTATGCCATATTTTACCATCTAATTTGCTGCAGCAGTCAATCTTTTTTTTCCGTGTAGTATTATCTTATTTGAGAGTGCCCTACATAATTATTTTAATAATCCAAAATTATTTTCAGATCTGTATCTAGCTAAATTTTTAGACACTTAAAATCGTTCTTTCTCTATGCGGGGACGCTATTATCATTTCCATGAAATCCTTCATAATCGACGGTTCCAAGATTCTCGCAATTGGCGGTTGACAGAAGACTGTAGAATGTGTACCTAAGACAGAAGATCTAAGAAGCGAAAAGGAGCGAATGAACGACGGCACGTGCAGGAGGAAGGGAAAAGGTTAAAAATAGGTAGAGTCCTTGATTAATCGCCGATCAATTAACAGTCGGCGGCGGCGGTCCGGAGGCGACTAGCGTTACGTCACCCGGCTCGTAGAACAGCAAGGCTCTCTCATTAATTAATTATTAACGGCGCGCCGCGGTAATTACAGATGCAAATTGGCCTCAGTCTACGATCTACGCTCGTCATTATTTCCACAGCGATTTCGCAATCCCGTTGCCGCGCCGTACTGCGCTATCCCGCCGCCCAACTCGGCGCGAGAACGCCGCCGCGCCGCGACGTTTTGAAAAAGTGCGCGAAGGTGGAAGGTCGAGGTAAAGACGAATCGTCTTGGAACGGATCGGTTGAGTCGGAGTCGCGGATTCAAGCGTCGAGCGCGTATTCGAGAGAAAGAGATACCCGGTTTCCTTTTTCTCTTTCACTGTCTCCCTCCCCCTTTCTCTCCGACCATCTGGCGTAACGAGCGCGTGCGAACAATTCAATGGACATTTCGGGAAATTATTTACGACGCGAAAATGTACACGAGGTGAAACGTGCGTCGATAAAACCCAACGCGCGTCTCTTTATCGCGCTTATGTAAACTATATACAGTAATACGCGTATATCTTTTCCTTCTGGCATTTAATATTTTAGCGAAGTAAAGGAGAGACCTCCTCGATGTTTACTGCCGAATCTTCCATGGGGAAAGAGCATAAATTAAATGGAAATTCCAGGTGGAGGAGAGACGAATCGCTTTCGCGCGACAACTTTGCCGCTTACCGCAAAGTCGCGTTTCGGAACGCCACGCCGATGCGTACGCTCGTTCGAGAAATTATCTGCTGCCTAGGATTATTTAAGGCCGCGCGCGCTTTCTTGAATAATGTGTAACTCGATGAGCCGAAACCGCGGTACGGTTCGAGGCGGGATCCATATCTTACACTTATTGGCAAAATGCCAAAAAACAGACGCGCGATGATGGGGGACCACAGTAAAAGACGTATCGCGGATCCGCCGACGCGTTTATTTTGAGACGTGCGGCTTTTGTTCTCTCCGCGTAACACACCGATGATTCGCGTTTCCACATTCCGATAAAAATGACCGTCTCCTCTCTTCACCCACGGCTGATTACCATAAAAAAATAATAGCGAATAGAAAGATTTTTGGAAAAATTTTTTATGTAAGAACATTAAAAATAAATATGTATAATTTGATACAAAATCAATATGTTTTCTTCTGTTGCATAATATCTGTTTGTATATACAGGGAAAATAATTAAAAGTATGCATAATTTTCGCATTACTTCTATTTATAAAAAGTGAAGTTTGATGAAGTGAGAAAAACGTTGTCCATGTGTAGTGGTACATAAATAATCGTACAGAAGTTACATGTATATATAATTATATATAGAATGTTGTATAATGCAATTTTACTTACTCTCTAAATTTCTTGGATCGAGTAAAACCTCACGCCAAGAGAGTTAAAATATTGCTATTGTTGAAAAAGAGTGAAAAATTTACGCTCTTGAATAAGAGTAGCAGATTTTCACTCTTTTGGAATAAAATTTCACTCCAAAAAATTTAGGAAGTAAGGAAAAACAAAATAAAAGATATTGTTTAAATATGTTTCCCTATACATATATAGTATGTATAGGGATGCTGTGTATATACATAGACAGAGATTACCCAAAGAAAAGAACATATGAATATTTCAAATATAATTATATATATCCATATATATTTTTATATGAAAAATTTGTTTATCGGGTTGAATTTAAGATAAATCATCCGATGACAAACCGAGTGTTGACTTACGATTTAGCGTTTGACCTTTTGAAACAAGATTCTTCCCTTAATGTCGTAATCGCTTCTGCAAACAACTCGCACATTTATCTTGAGCTAACAGAGCTCTCTCTTCTTTGGCTAATTATTTTTCTATTAATTACTTTAACGTTTCGAAGATATTGATGTAAGATATATACGTAATTGTATTTTTAAGTTTCATAATTTCTTTTATTATACATGATAAAATTAAATAAGATATAAACGAACATTGTAATTATTTACTATCATTCTAAAAACCTGTGTACACAATTTGAGCATTTCTAAATCCGTCTCGATACACACGTGAGATCTTATAGCAAACGCGATGGGAATGTAAATCTTACTCGCCTCGCTTTCCATTCCTTCGTCGTTTCTCTCGATCGCGTTCGTTGATCATCTCTCTACGATCTACGATTGGCCGCGGCGCCGCTGCCTGGCGGGAACGAGTCGAGTCGCGCGATAATTACGATAAAACCGACGACGGCGCTGACCGAAGTTAATTATTCAACGCCACGCGTGCGCGCCCACGTCATGTCCTACAAAGGGAAATGCCTCGAGGCGACAGCCCTTCAACGGTGGAATTTCGATGAAATGCGCGTCAGCTAATAGAGAACGATGTGACACGTAACACTTGCGCGATTGAAGTTTCATGGAAAGCGGCGTCGAGATCGATCTGGGTCGATCGGATTGTTATCGTAGCTTTCGTTGATCGAAAGAGAATTCGTTCTACGAATGGAAAGTTCAATGTTACTCTGTACCAAAACTTTTTGTAGTTTACTTTGTAGTGGCTATTATTGTTATTTTTTCTTTTAAATTTAGATTCACGCACTGAGAAAAATTTCTGGTTAAAAATGGTTGAATTTTCTGATTAAGTCTTATCATTTTTTAGCTGAGATAACCCAAATGTTCAATTATGATGACTGAATTTCTGATTGATATGGTGGGTGTCTTATTGATTCATATATTTTCAACCAGAAATTTTTCTCAATGCAGAGCCAATATTTTTAAAATATTAGAGGTCACATAATATTAAATTTGATAACTTTTATATTTAATGCAGCTGAAAAAGAATGTTTTTTTTATTGACACACAAAGAGAATAATTTTGCTAAAGTTCTTTACTTAAACTTATCTAAAAATTCAGCTAGTTACAGATCTGGAAGTAATTTTGTTACCATTAAAATAATTGGGAGCTTCAAACATAATTAGCAACACTACAAAAAGTTTTGACATTCTAGCAACAGTTTGAACGCTCTATAAAATTATTTTTAGATCTGTATCTTATAGATAAATTTTTAGACACTTCAGCAAAATTGTTTGTTTTGTGCAAAAAGTATAAGCTATTCTTTGTTTCTTCAACGTAACGTATTTAAAAAGGCCAACGATTTCTACTTTCGCTATTATATATGACAAACCGTTTCGAAGTCAATGCGAGACCGAGAATTATTCCTTTGCATACACGATTTTGAAGGAAACTCGCGAAACTCTCTGCAGGCATACAGAGTTCGTTCCACTTTCCAAAAAAATCGCTCACGACGCAACAAAAACCATCTCGGCCTGAACTTTTTTATACCGTGCGCGGAAAGCAATGTTCCCGTGTTTTCTACCACGACCCGCCGCGAGTTTACGACATTTTGGCAAAATCGAAGGGTCATCACCGAGGCAAAGATCGGTAACGATCGCCGTCCCGTTGATTCGCGAGGGATTTAGAAGCCTCCAGCGAGGATCACCGCGGGCGGTCCACGATCGCTCGTGGATTCGAGGGTGGGCGCAGAGGGGAAGGGTGAAATCCCCTGCTGAGGAGGGAAAGGGGGCAGGAAGCTGTCCTTTATCATCGGATCGACTACCAACACTGAAATCAGCGGAATGGTCGGAGAAAGGGGCGGATGTAGGCGCTTATTCGTTGCTGTTTATTAATTCGAGGTGAGGCGAGATGCGTCCACTTTGTGCGGTTCGGTTACTCGTTTCGCCCACGTGCCTCGTCACTGTGTTTCCATCCGACATGCACGCGAACGCACACACGCGACGCTAATGCAGGACATCGCGAATAAAATACGCCCGGAAAACAAGAGAAAGAGAATGAGAGGGAGGGAGAGAGGCGAGATCGAAATTGCCGAATGAAGATTTTTGAGAAGCGCCTAATGGCGTGAGGGGAGGGAGATGTACGAACACACGAAGGGGGTACCGTAAAGACGACGATAAAAGTGTCGCTACTAGACTACCATCGGCACTATTTTCTGGAGACACGGGCATCCGCGATGTTACTTTATTGTCGACAATCGTAATGAGGCATCTGCCCACTAATCATGCTACGGTATTCCAAATCGTTAATAACAACGATTTTATTTTAAGAGATGTGAATTATTGCTCATAAAAAACACGATTAATGATGTTTGGTGGATGCATATATTATCCGGTGATATCATCCATAAATGTAGGAAATTAATTTTGTCGAACGTATTACGCGACAGTGAAGAATAATATTGTCGGTATTCAAGCACAAGTATTAAGTCACAAAGTTCGAAAGCGGCAGGCTTATTTTAGCGAGTTATACACGGTGACGCTAATTAAGAAACTTATTCTTTCCCATTTACATAGGACTCATTAAATCCGACATACATTAATCGCCGCATCTTGGAGGCCACAAATTTTCGCTAAATTTATTCTATGTAGTCACGTAGATACAATTTAGGACAGACAATAATTCGTTCGTTATATCACTCGCAAAAATAGCGGACATGACAATTCCAGAGAGCTCGGTAGCATTTATTAGGTGCCATACCTGACTTTTACAACGGCTGTAAAGCTATAATTACATTTGTGTCCCAAAATCGTGTTTTTAGACTCGTTAATGGATTCTTGCCAGAATGCCGACATGATGTGGATACTGTTTGAAGGATCAGGCATATGAAGAGATATGTCACTCATCCATTCGTATCTTAAATCAAAGAACTCTATGCTGTATCGATCTCTTTTACAAAACCGATAAAGCGGATTGCTGTGGTTTTACAGACGGAAAAATTCATGCGGTCTGTCTCACTACGCGTTTGTAACGGCTACGATGCATTCCTCTTTTCGGGCGCTAGAGGACATTAAAAATAACTTATCTAAAGGCACTCGTGCTCCGAACCACCCACGGCCCGTCTCACGTTACGATCGCATATCTCTTTTAACGGAGCAAGAAATAACGAGACCGATACTCGGACGTCGTTATACAAAGCTTTTTTTCGGATTTCAAGAACGTATCGTATCGTCGGAAATAGCCAGTCGCCTCGGTAACCGAAACAACTGGCAGCTGAGCGAATCGCATTTATTACACGAAAAATAGACCGCGTTTCTTCGTCATCTAAAATTAAGACCGAGAGGTCCTGTCTAGCTTGCGAATTATGTTAAGAATGCCTTTACACTACTACAAAGTGTGCGTGTCATTTTTCTACTCTTCCTGGCTCTACGCCATACGTTTCTCTTTATCATAGTAGTGGCGACACGAATTACTATTTAAAAAAAAAAATAAAAAAAGGACATTTAGTATAAGCGCGTTTCTCGAACAAAAATCTGTTTTAAAAATATTATTAAAAAATATTATTAAGAAATTAAAAAATATGAATCCACACAGTTACTTTAAGCGTTATAACTGTATTCTTCCAATTTCTGTTTCACACGGTGAGTTCAAATTATTTACAATTACTTTTAATTTATTGATTTTTTCGTCATTATTCTTAAATTATTGAAATTATTCAAATACACTCAGCAATCCAACCGATCGTGACATTTTCATCTAAGAAGATTTAAGATCATGCTTAACATATTCGGTGGAGATTGATAGACTACTCGATAATTAGGTACTATATATATATCTGTCAAGATTAGTCATATTTTAGTTTCATGTATTTATATTGCTTTTTAATTTGAAAAAATCAAATTTGTTTCTTTTTTTTAATTGTAAAAAATAATACTTTATTATATAAAAATTATAAAAACAATAAAGTATAAAGAACACAACTACGTTCTAAAGAATTTTCATAGCATAATTAGCGTCATATTCGAGGAAGAAATTAATTCTATTCACAGATAATCAACAAAAAAAGTTCGCAACAAAAATTGCTACATTACTGATACATTGTTCATAAAATCTATAAGGGCATATTATTTTTTTTTGACGCTTGATCTACTTATTAAAAACAAATTGCGTGAAAAACGTTGCTCAGTTCACATTGAGCATCTGGATTTTCAACGACTTTAAACCGCGACTTTGTAAATTCCGAAGGAGTGAGGGTCATGGACCCTGCATCATATGAGAAGAAGGTTCATGATTTTATCCTAAATAAGCGAGAAATATGGTCCGGTCCGTAAAGCTTAAAAAATGTCCTGATCGAAACGTGCGACGGATAACGAGGTCGAATCTCGGGGGCATCTTTCGCGCCCGGGGAGAGACATCGATGGTTATTATGGACAACACCAAGGGGACCCGTGATATGACCGTTACGTTGCTGTAGGTCCGCAAACTCCACTGTCTCTCTCCCTCTTTCTCTCCTTTTTCTCCGCGCGTTCTCTTAACGACTGTAAAAAATGATTCTCGCGGCGAAGGACATGTAAATTTATGAAGGCCTGGGGCCTTACGGTCGGCCGCCATTCGCGCGTACATCCCTACAGCTAATCCCCGGTCGTATTGTTATGCTAACAATTAATTAATGTCGCTTTAATTGCGCCGACAGCACGTCACGCTTCCTCTCTCCGCACTCACGTTTCGTGGCATTCTATCACTTTTCCTCTTCCAGCACCGGTGATGCTCTTCTCTTCTTAACGCTTTCAAGAGACGAAAATTATGCTGATTAAGCCAGTCCATTGTTTCTGACGTTCATTGTCGCGTCTTCAGATGTTTAAAGAACCGCTAAAGAGGCTCGCCGCATCTTTCTTCCTGCATACATAAGGTAAACGTCCCAGTGACCGGACATTTATACAAAACTCTATTTGTTTATATTATTAATCTCAATCCTTTTTCAAATCTTTAATAAATACAATTAAATTATATTGTATATACAATTAAATAATATTGTAATTAAAAAGACATTTGAGATTAATATTAATAAATTTGTAAGTGTCCGGACATATGTACATGCCCGGTCACTGGGACGTTTACCTCATGAGAGGACGATTAGAAACGGGGCTCACTTTACGTGTATTGTCTCATCGCGACGCACATTGTGGGCATCTCTGGCGCGATAATTTCACGCAACGTAAAAATAGTTTTATAACATAGTATATATGTATATATAATTGGCACCGAAAATGATTACAAATTATAATTAAACTATGATAAATGCAATCTTTTTTTTCTCTTATTGTCAGTGTAAAATCTTGAAATAGTAAAAACAATAAAAAATTAAAATAAAAAGAAATAATAAGGAATAATGAAGATAATAACAAGCCAATGTTCAAAGTACATCATTAGCCATATGCGAAAATTAGCATATTGAATTACGTATTGATAAATATTAATATGTGATGTTGAAACATTATTAACGCTGAGCACACGGATTATTTCATCTATCGTATCTTTTTTATTGCAGGGCGTAAGAAGGACCCAAGAAGCGTAGATGAGTTATACTGTTCGCGTCCTCGGTAAGTGATGCAAGATCAAGCGGCGCGAATATAGAGATCGCGTCTCACGTCCACAGAATCACGCGACGTCGCGTAAAATGTGTCAGGCACAAACGCGCAAGGAGTTCTTCCCGTTCGCATCTCCTTCTCGCCTATCTCTCGAGGGTCCGGCTAATTATACGCGTAGCACGAACACCCGTAACTCCAGATACTTCGCGATGCGTCACACTGAAATGTTTAATAACTTGCCGCCCGCGCGCGAACGTTAACGACCGCGTCTTTACGGATTCCTGCAGACGTTTTATCGGCTTTGCATCCTTTACTCGTCTAGGAGAACCGATTATATCTTTGGCAGCATGCGCCATCAAGCGGAATGGATCTCGCATTCTCGATAAAAGTGTAGATTCGAATCGATCGACTTAAAAACGATACAATCGCAAAAATCTATATTCATATTATGATCATGCTACAAATGCTTTAAATCAAATGAAGCAAGCTCCAGATCTATAAATTCAAATAAATATATATATATATATATGTTCACTTTTTCAATTAGCTTGATTAAAATGTTTGACATTTATGGATTGGTTTTGTTTTTAAATTGTTTTATTCGGTTTTACGGTACAATTTTATTTCATCATAATAATGCAAATAGTATAATACTGGGAGAAAAGTTTAATATTTCTCACTATAATTGCATTGTAAAATAATGATGGCTATAGGAGCTCCATTTTTATAGTTATTACTGCTATGATGTTAATACTAGATAATAATTATATTTCTATGTAAAAAATATATAATTAGCACGAAAATGGCTAATTGTTATAAATATTTTGAAGGTTAAATATAATTATTACTAACATAATAGAAGTAATAAAAATAGGGTTCCTAATTATAATTATTCAAGTATAATTATAGTCAGAAATACCAAACACTTTTTTTTAGAGTGCAGGGTTATATATTTTTTATAATTAAATTAGTATACGATGCTTAGGCTGTAAAATTGTTCTTAGCATTAAATGAGTATATTTTTCCGAGATGACTTGTCATTCTTAGATAACGATTCTATTATGAATATTGACACGACATTGACACGTGGTTAAACGCAAAACGTTTTGCATTAATCCTTAAGAACTGAACGTTATAAAACAATTTATATAGCGCGTAAAGACAGATATACCATTTTTGAGACTCGATCCGTAAAATACCGATGCTTTGATTTAAATTTCCTATTAATTATGTAAATATTATTAAAGTCGCTGAACTATGTATCTATAATCTGCTCGATGAATTTAAATTGACGAATTTATGACCCTGACTCTCGTAAACTTCGGTGAGATCATAAAATTCCAACAGCACGATTACCGCTGGACTCGTCCACGCTTTTTCCCTCTCTCGCTATTAAATTCGCATCTGCATTCGCGGCTCTAAAACTGAAACTGAACATCTACGGCTTATCTCGGCGTTCGCGAAGAAATTGCCGGATCGAGAAGTAATTAGCGAACGAGCAATCTGACGTGTTCGTTTTGCATGTCCGACCAGCTCGCACTCCGTTTTACGATATTATAATGATTGCCGCTAATATCAATCAATCGCGTGTGCGGCATGCCGACCCGATTCCGATCGCGACTAAATGCAGATCGCGCCAAGCAAAACGAGTTAATTGAACGTAACCCTCTCGCGACGCCAGACGAGGCTGGCGATTGACGCGTTGCGCAACTTGTATTCGCGGAATTTGATTAATGAATCTCATGCTGATTAATGAATGCAAATGGCTCTCTAAGCGCGCTCTCGCGAGTGTATACGCGCGCAAAAATGTAAACTAGAGGCGTTTTTTTGTGCGACAAGCCCGGATCGATCAGTCGTTGAAGGCACGAGAGGGTCAGTTCTCCATTTCGATCGATTCGTCGGTCGATGGTTTCCATTCCTTCGTTCTGCACCACAACGAGCGTAGGAACCGGACGAACGAAGAAGGCTAAAGGTACATAGGAAGGAGACGAGCCGTGCCGGACTGCCTTCTCTTCCCCATAAATACGGATTTAGTCGCGCGGTTTACGACCGAAAACGTGTCGAGCCTCGCGAGCAGAGCCGCGCCTAAATTATTAAAGTCGTAAACGATCGAAATCGTCGTTAAACACCGCGCGAAGAAACCCATCGAGATCTCGCTTTCTCCTCCGCGTCTCCACCCCGACAAGGATCGTTTTTCTTGAGGTTTCATTGTTAGGCCGCGTTAGGCGGATTCCCTGATAGCCCGAGCGAGGTTAAGCGAAGCCCTGACACGATCTATCGTAGGCGACAGTAAACGGGCTGATCGCCGCGATATTTCGCGATGGACTTCTGCGAATCGTCCGTGTAGATTAGGCTCGGAGACGCGGTAAGGAGACACTTACGATGGATAATCGCACGGTGACTACGCGTGCTGGAAGATCGATCTTCAACTAGTCCTATTTCAGTCGAAGAAAAATGCTATTTTTCTCGTCTCTGTTGTCTATTCGCAGACGTTCACACATCGGACTCTCGTAACGAGCATCTTGATCTTGTACAAGGAATTTAGGGAAGATTACGAAAATTTAAGTGCGATGCATTGAAAAAAGTTCTGATAATAATAATCAAGCATAATAATAATACTATTATTATACTAAATATTGCATCAATATGTTAAACAATATACACTTAGTAGTTAATATTACTAGACTTTATTTCAATGTGAAATTTTCCTATGTAGCATTTTAAAATAAAAACTTTTTATTGATACTTACAGCTGAAGCTGTAAGCAACTTGTATGCTATAATAATTATTTATACGGAAGATTGAAAGATAAAACAACTTTCCGAATTTAGCTTATGAAAATAGGTAGCAATTATAATAATCATACATGACGCAGTTAGAAAACAAAATAGCGTAATAATTAATGATTCGAAAATGACTTGCGATAAATTTATGCATTGTGTTGATTTAAACGTTACGTTAATCGTCGGCGATATACGAACAAAGAAAAGTGCGAATATATAACATTAGCATATTTGCAGTTATCCGGGTTTGCTCAAGGTGTTGATCGACCATAATCGTTACCAGATAATTACTAGACCGTCGTCATATTTATTTTTGCAGATGCGTCCATGGCAAAAAGTCCGAAACAACGCGTCACGTTTCCTCAGCGGAGCGGAGACGTTGCGCGCGGCGCAAGAAACGCGATTAAAATTTGTAATTAAAATCAGTTGTGGTATATTACCTGCAATGTAGCCGACGAATTGCAACGTGGTTAGCTTACGGCGGTGCAGGCGGGTAAAAGATTTAATTGCTACATAATTGCCCGTTATTATCCCGATGATTGACGCGATGTGTTTTATTACCGTTGCATCGCCTACGATAAGCATTCAAATTGAAACGCGATTATGTAACGCGGCCATATATCGACGATTCAGCAAGTAAACGTGCTGCGGTGTCTTAAAATAAGGGCTCAGCTCCATTTAACCACGGGATATAAAATATGAACCGCTAGTATTCGCGATCGTTATAAATATCCTTCTCAAGATTTCCTTATAAATAGAACGCGAGAATAATTTAGTTGCATCTTCGCGCACTGTTTTTTCTCGCCATGCGTTAAACGAGATACACTCTATAATGGCGCTTAAGGAGTCTTCCTTTGTCGGGTCTCGTTACTTTGTAATTTACTGCTTCCCTTTGAGGGTCGCATTAAGGATTTCCTCGCGGCACGGGCGAGAAAGAGAATGCGGGATCGCGTGTAACGATGATACATGCAAGCGTATCGCGTCGCCGTATCAAAGCACAAGTGAAAAAAAGGGGGTAAAGAAAAGAGATACATGTATGTGTCGGAGGAACCGACCACCCAGTTTTTTAACAGCGATCTTGCGGATATTCTTCAGAGCAAATGTAAGAAATATGCTTATGGCTATTCTCCTTATCTCCATTTATCAAATCATTTTAAGAAGTATTAGTAGCAACTACTCTTATTTTTTAAGGCTAGACAACAAAAAGTCTCAAATTGAGATGTCTTTTAGACATCTTTAAGAGATATCTTTAAAAAAAATATGCCTTCAAGACGTCTTATGTCTTGTTTTTAGACATGCGTGTTGTCTGGGAGGCTTCTGGATCAATTACACATACTATTATAATTATAAAGACTTATAATTGAATCCAATCGGTATTCGCGGGTCAAGTACACTCGGATATTTTCTTCAACTATACATTGTGAAAAATTGTTTATAATAATTTTCTTTCACAACTTAATTTAAACAATATTAATTTAAGTACACTAAAAAAAGTTAAGGAAATTTCGGAGCAAATACTGATTAGAGTTAATAATTAATATTATTCATATTATTATTAAATAGATTGGACTATTCATACTGAATTTTTATGTCATTTTCTGCTTTTATTTATAAATTGTCTAGTAAATATAAAGCCATTTTTTTCTTATTTTTAAGAGATAGTTTAATGTAATTTCTTTTTTATGAATGTTTTCACGTGTTTTTGATATTTTTTTATAATTAACCGTTAAATTCAAATTACTACTTATGAAAATGGGAATTTTATCATTGACAACAGATAATTTAACGAGAGGTCGCATAAATCTACATGTTTGATATACGACTGATGTTAAATTATTTTTTCATTTCATTATGCAGTAGTATATAAATCATTTAATGAACAAAAAAGATTGTTTGTCAAAATACATTCGCATTGTATATGCAACAATGTCCATAACAATTATTCATAATAATATATACCTATCTTTCTTTATATCTGTTTTTTTTTCTCTCAATACTTCATTAGAAGTATGTTTTCTCGAGTCAGACGAAATAAAATCGAATAAATACGATCAAATAATTATTTAAGTAAAATTAAAGTTAATATAAAAGTAACGAGAATTATTTACAGAATAAAAAACTTCAATATGGTAAAAGAAGAGATACAAAAGATTTTCTTTCTCCAAATTATGAAATGTTCTTTCATCAAATTTTCTCACATATTTTTCAATCGAAATATTTCTGGATCTATTAGTGCGATAAAGAGAATTCTCAACAATAGTAAAAAAATGTTATGCATTGAATAATTGTATTTTAATGATAAACAGATTTATATCCTGATATTTTCAAAATTAATTAGTTTCTATAATTCTATGTAAATTTATGAGTCTCGCGTTACTCATCAGATGCGAATACTAATCCCATCGATGTGATTCGATGCAAAACTTCATGATGATCGATGATCTCGCTTCGCGAGAATGAAATGTCACCCGGATTCCCGACACACCTGTCAGAACTCCAGCACGTTTGAGATTAGAACTAATTCCGGGAAGAGAGTTTGCGCGCCTAAGCTACGGGCGGCGAGATGCATGTTGGGCTACCGCGTCACGTATCGAAGATAGGTGGTACGCACTAGGTGGCTGACTACAAAGAAGCGAAATCAATTTGCAATTTAAATCCGTCGGCGTACGTGCCCGCGGGTCATCCGATTGCCGTGCCGCGCGTTCGCGGTGATCATTTCGTTGAACCTGTATAGGTTCGATAACGGGCGAGCGGTGAGATCCGCGCGAGATCGAGAGTCGTTCGACTGCATTTCGAAGCTCGCTTCGTCTGTCTGCGATTTGAGGTTCCTGACCCGAGAACGCTTCATAGACGATGGCATCCTCGCGGACGTGCCACACCGAAGTGAGAACCTCTCGATCGATATCGCCAATTTTATTAATCAACCATGTATATTCCTGCGTCGATTCTCTTTTGCGTTGCGAGTATCATAAGCTCGACTTCAATTGTTTCCTTTTTTCTTTCTTTTTCTTTCTTGAAAAAGAGGTGGGATTTTGTGATGATGTGTATGAAGACTTCTTCAGATTACCACACGTAAAAAATTTTAATCGTAACCGTAAAACCGTAAGCAAATCGACCAGTCTTACGTTTCAGATTGCTCGATATAATCATGATTTTACAATTATGACTAAAACTTTTTTACGTGTGATTGCATCTACACACATTAAAATAAGCGCGAAGTTTTCTACATTTTAAAATAGATGATAATACAGAATTTTCTACTCATTTTATAACATTTTCGATTAATGCTTTTAATAATATTTTTAATATCTTTGTAATATTTGAAAAAGATAAACATTTGTAAATATTATTTTAATTACTGCAAACAGAATAGCATTCGAAATTAATAATCGATCTACAAAATTTATTCTTTTAAAAAATTACTTTTCTTATAGATATCAAAGTCGTAAATATTAAGATATTATTACTTTATTTTTAATTAATTTTCTACAGATTCAAATTATAATTTACATTTTATACCGAGCTCTGTCTTAAAAAAGATCCCTTAAAAAACTACAACTTTTTACACTGCTCTTGATCTTGCAAAACATACATTAATAATTCATACATATCGATATGTAAGATTCATCTCGAATTAAGGACTAGGAATAGGTCTTTAAGGAATAGATCTGAAGAAAGTTTGAGTTAAGATCTTTCAAGAAAACAGAATCTCTCCCTGTCCTCATCACCGTCCGGTTTTCTCAGCTTTTTGCCAAGATAGCGTAATCGATTTTTACCATATTAATTGACTCTAGATAACTCGCGTAATCAGTTTCTGTCATATTAATTGACTCCGACAGAGCAACATCATTGAAAATGCCTCGATTACGGTAAATATCGTGTATAATGACGAAGAAATGATCTTACTAGCTTACGGGACAACGTGTTTCTTTAACAAAAACTCAAACGAAAGCTTCTTTGTCCACTTCGTATCTCTCATCGGAGAAACGATCGAGGTCAGTTACACTTCAGTTTCACTTACTTCACCGCGTACCATCAAAGCTCGCTCGCCCTTGGCGTTAGACAAAAAGCAATTCTCTAATTATTAAGAGCGAGTAAGTGTGGTTCGCACGAACAAGACAAAAAAAAACACGCGATACATAAATTCACGCGACTAAAGGTAACGCGACATTTTTCGTTTCCTCGAAGACGCAAGGCGCTTCCGACGGAGACGATTCAAACAAAGAAAGGGGCGGTCACCCCTCCAGGCTCGTCTTTTCTCAAGTAATGCCATCCCTTATGCATCCCGTAGGCCTCCCCCGACGCCCGTTGTCGCCGATGTCTTTCTTTACGCTGTCTCTTTCTCTCCCTCTTTGTGCTCCCTCGTATTCTTCATTTTTCTTGGGTGCCTTTTCCCTTGTCTGCTCCCCTCTCCCCCCCCTCTCTCTCTCTCTCTCTCTCTCTCTCTCTCTCTCTCTCTCTCTCTCGTCCTGCGGGTCTCTTCTTCGCGACTCACCCCTATGTCGATATTTCCCTATCGATTGATCCGCAAGGAGGCATCCCTCCCATCGTTCTGTACGAGCTTCTCCTTTATCTCTTTTCCTTCTATTCGATCCTTTCTTTATACGACGAGCCAACCAACCTTCCCATCTTCCCCCGCTACTCCACTCTTGCTGTTTCTCCACTTTCCATCCGAAGCTTCCAACTCCTTCTTACTTATTCCTCTCCATTCAACGTGGGTTATATGAAAGCGTTCTATATCGTTTTTTAGACCTGGATTAGGATGAAAGTGGTTCACAGTATGCTTTTAATTTTTAACTAATAATATATTAATAGAAATTTATATAACACACAATAGGAAATGATAGTTTTATATAAATAAGAGATTAGCCCTTTTTAGCGTGATAAAATTTAACTAATATACTCCAATAAATGTATTAGTGACATTACACATTAATATTTAATGAACAAGTATTTGTACAATGCAAGGTATAATAATAGATACAAATTTAACATGAAAAAGTTTAATATGAATAATACTTACGTTATGCGGAACAATAACAGTACGATTAGACGTTACTTCGTCAAATTTCTTGGCGTCCGTTGGCTTTCGAAGACAATCGTAGAAATCGGTTGGCAGGTGGCAACTGTTCGATTCATCCTAGATCCCTCGTTCCCATTGAGAGGAATATCGAGTTCAGAAGGGTCCTTGGAAACGGTTCGATCGGTTCGATCAGGACCCCGCGCGCGAGCCCAGAGGTCTTGCCCCTTTACATAATGTTTCTCACGTCACACAGACAAAGAGAGGCAAATTCCACGTGAAAATCCGTTCGATGCGTATTTCCGCATCGACGTGCGCTTGTCACAATGAGGCCCACATACACACGTACGTACACTCGCGCACTCTCGCGCGTACGTTAGTTCGTGCGTGCGTGCGTGCGTGCGTGCGTGCGTGCGTGCGAGAAGGCTGGCAACCACGCCGTGAAATCAGTTACAAAATCACGGGGTCCCATTGCCGTGGTAGCCCCCCTCGGCCCCTCTCAGCCTCTGCGGGGTCGATCATTAATTTGTAACGAACCGGCGCCGCCTGTTATTATCCTACAGTTATGCGATCACGTGATTACACGCATACGCATCAACGCCGTTGGTTTCTCGCGTCTGGTTCCACCAAAAACATCAGATTTTTAGGACAGTTCGAATTTAAGGATTTACGCAGTTTGTACGAGATTCTGGTGAGGCGAGCGTGCGCCTTAGTTCGAAGATAGCGCAAATCAAATTCAGCAATGTGACAAATTAGCATTACAATAGACATAGGAAAGCGTGATTTTTAGATCAATTTGACAATAAATCTGAACTCAATAATGTATCTTGTCCTCGTTTTATAATATAATATATACTATGTCATTCATTTTTCTTTTTTCCATTTGAACATTTTGAGAAAAAACGATGACATCTTCGATGTCTATTATTCCTAATAGAAAAATAATGATGCTTTTGTTATCACCGTAATTAATGATGAACAGTATTGTAATATCTAAAAAAATCTGCGCGTACTGTAATACGACTTGTCTCACGATTTGGCCAACTCTAGATTTACGTGGCTTCCCAAACAAACGACTTGAAATTGTGATCTATCGGTTTAATTGCGGTGATTATTTGGTCATAAATTTTCCCCGTTGATCAATTACCGCTCTTATCGGGAGAATTAATTAGCTTCGAGAGGAACCGGCTTGAATCGAGCTTGAGAGACGAGGGAAGAAATTCCCGCCGATGTGTCCGCCTCGCATAACGAGAAATGGTCAATGGAGAATGAGACCAGGCGATTAGCGAATTCGATCGGCGTGTCCCAGGTCGAGTGGGGAAGAGGCTATCGATCGGCTCTTCCCGGAAGGTAGGGGTCGCCGGGTAATCCGTCGTCGTCCGCCCTGAAATGGAGTTATTTCGACTTGAGTTTCGATCGGAAAGTCTCCACTCGACACGGCATCGTCTCGCGTCGCGGCCTGCTCGCAATCGAAAAGTTAACCGTCGGAAACGCGCCCTAACGAAGACCTCGATCCCCCTTCGACCCCCATCCTCCTGTCCCATCTCTTTTTCTTTTCCATCACAAAACTATGGCTTACCATGTCGATCTTGTTACTTGTATGTCTTCGTTTTAGGGTTAAACGTGAAGTCATTTGCTTGTAAGTGTTTGCGAAATGGCACAACATAGTGCATACACTGAAAGAATAATTTTGCCGAAGTACTTAAAAAGTTTGAATTAGATACTGATCTGAAAATAATTTTGTTGTGCCATTAAAATAATTATGTTGAACACTTAAGCGTTGCTAATAATGATGCAAGAAGTTTTTTAACGTCCTAAAATAGCAGCCAATTTGAGCATCCTACATAATTATTTTGATGATCCAAACAAAATTATTTTCATATCTGTATCCACATCCAGTGTAAATTGTAGATAGGTACTTCAGCAAAATTGTTTTTTCCGTGTAATAAGGAAACATCACGAGATCTTAAGTTTTGCAAAAGTTTCTGATTTAAATTAAAGATCACATTTTAATTAGTATAAAAATAAAAAATTATTTTCTTTGTTTAAACGAAAGACGTTTACAAGAAAACTCAACTCGGAATTGAAAAACTAGATGATACTAAATTGACTTCCATTCACTTCCGGATCGCAAGAACTGCAGTCCTAAAAGTTGCGTTTCAGCTGTTATTTGGTTTTACTTAAATGGTTTTACTTGAATGGTTTTACTTATATTAATCAGTTAGGAGAATGTATTAAGATACTGATATTTATGCCATATCGAAGCAATCTCTTGTGGCATGGATCTGTTTAAAATATTTCAAATTATATATACATATATATATATGTGTGTGTGTGTGTATGTGTGTGGAAATTGTCACGCATTAGAAATCAAAAGTTAAAAGTTGTAGGGTGCATACGTACGTATAGATATAATTAAACTGACCCCTCGGTAATTTTATTATCGCTGCCATTGTGCTCCGGCCGAGTTGCAGAAAATCCTATTAGTCGTGATTGGCACAACGTTACATTTAAGCTAGTAGGTATGTAGAAGACTGGCAAACTCGAATGAATTTGTAAGATTTGTGGCGTTCGTATTCTCAGACGATCGATGACGAATGCTTCGGCCTTTACCTCGATGCTTCCTGTTAATAATAGGATTCTTCCCGGAACTACATCTCTTTAAATCTTCTCCTTCGAAGTAGTAATAATAAAAGTTGAGAAAGTGTATCCTTAGCTTTTTAGAACAAATGTTTAAGAAGTCTTTGATATATTATATTTCCTTCGAAGTATTTTGATATAGGTCAAGATTTAAAAAAAGAAGTTATACTTGACTAACCAATTTCCTTTCTTAACGGGTACCTATCCTCTCGATGAAGAAGATTTCTCTTACGATCATTTTTTTACGAGTCCATCAACGTGGCTCCGTGGCATGTACATCATCGTACGTAATCCTAACTATAGCGACGCTAGCCGAGCACACGTTAGTCAAGCAATGACGTGTATTAATAGAGTTTGGAAATCCTCGCGACACGTCGTCGGTCGTAAATTCCGCCTCGCGCGGCACCAATGTTATAATTAAAGTCTTCGATATCAATCAATACGCGCTCGCCCGTCGCAACGGGCGTGCTGGCATAAATTGCCGCGCGTCGAAACAACGGGAACGCCACGGCTCTCTTTAATGACATATATATATATATATATATATACATACGTATACACACCTACATGCACGAAAAGAACGGTTTTGCGCTGAAGTGTATAAATATATATAAAGTAAATAAATAAACCTGAAAATAATTTTGTTGGATTGTCAAAATAATTTTATGAAACCCAAGCTGATTGCTAAAATGAAAAAAATTTTTTACAGCATTGCTCGTCATGCTTAAGTTTTCTATAAAAATATTTTGGACTTCTCATGCTTCCTCGATGACTTTTATTTTAACTCTTTATTTCAATCTTTAACTGCGTGGATGGATGCTTCGTGAGTCTCAAAGTTTTATTGTAGCTGTCTTACTTTAATATGTACATCGAAGCACTGAAGAGGATTCAAATCTGGAATGAAACGTTTGCTATTCCGAAACATTGTCGAATATAAATTTTAATTGTTAATTACGCAATATTTTACGAATCAATAACTGCATTAGCTTTCATTGGTGGCTGTTTTATTATTTTTTGTATTATTAATTCGAAGCCTGATTTATTCTTAATTTTAATTATAAATATTTTGATTTTCTAAATTATTTTGATAATTGAACAAAATTATTTTCAAATCTGTGTCTAGCTAAGTTTTTAGATGCTTCAGCAAAATTGTTCTTTCCATGTACTTACATATACAATGTGTGCACGCGCGCGCCGAAAGTTTTATATTTATAGCGTACCATTAGTGGTGAGCGTGGCGCGTCGAGAAAACGGCGTGCAAACAATGTGTAATGTGGCGGTAAATTCGTTTCACGCGACAAACGGCGGGAACATTCTAGGAAACTGAGCCCGGCCGTAATAATTAACAGTTGGCGCGACGCGACGTTTAATTGCAGTAATTACGATAATTACTAGCGAACGTAGCTCGTCGCGAATGTTACTCGTCGAGGCACGATATGTTAACGGCAATTTGTTGTTAACATTTCGCTTCGTGTCATCGAGAGCGTGTCGCGTGATCTTCTCGATCGATACCAGCCGAGATAAGATCGTCGATCTCGCGCGCGGCCGAGCGACGTTGGAGATTTCGATCGGCCGTCGCACCTCGGAATTCGCTTATAAATCGCTCTCCTTTAATTAGCATGGATTAACCAGGTTAATGACCGGAAATAAAAAAGGCTTTCAGTGTCCCATTTTGCGCGTCAACTTGTTCCAGGCGATAAAGTCAGTTTTTAATTATCCAAGAAGCAATGAAAGAAGTCGTCTTTCCACGTAAATTAAATATTTCTACGATTGTGACGTATTTTTATCGTTGGAACCATTTATATTATCTCTTGCTTATACCTGCATTTCTGAGATATGTAAATTTAGATCGCGGTGGATTCGAACGCAGTGTATTCGCGCATAATTTTCCCCTGGAAGACATTAATAATTATGTCATCTGATTTTACATCCGGAAGTTTCTCGTGTTGGGATGCTCAATATTTTTAGTTATATCGATAATCAAATTGATTGCGTGTATTGAAATTAATAGTATCATCAATCAATTATTCAATACATAAATTGAATCAATACACAAATTGCTTTTCTTTCTGAATGTACCGATAATTTGGATATTGATGCATTGTTCAACATTCCTATTTTTGCGTAGAATCCGTGTCGATAAAACCTATGTTTTCCTGTATAAAAAGAAATTTTCTGAAAGGCGGCGAAGCGACAAGTTAACGTTGCGATTTGATTTTGGAAAAATCGCGGTTATCCATCTCCTCACGACTAACGCGAAGTCGAGAAACGAGATGAGAAGGGCTCAAGGGTCTCATGCGAAAGAAGGAAGAAAACAGACCGGCATAAAACTCGCCCCACCGAATTTTTCGTTCGCACGGTTTCATTTCAATTAACGTTCCCTCGTCCCAGGAGGGTTGCCACCGTCGTCTGTATATATGTATGTATATAGCCTATCTCGATGTCTTGCCGATAATTGCGCCGCGGTAACACGGCCGAGTTAGCGGCTCCTAAAGGGATGGATTTCCGAACCGGTTTTGCGCATTATGCGCGATTCTCACCCCGAGGCACTCGTAAAATCTTAGGCAAGAATTTGCGCCGCGGGGGCGGGGAAGAGAAAGAGGGAAGTGGTTTCGAAGACCTTACGATCGATTCTCGGTGACTGTACGACTCTCAAATTCACACCCGTGCCGCGATTCAATTTAAAAACCTCGTTGTATCTCGTTGGGTTTTGTATTGCTTCTGTTTGCTTCGCGCTGGTGCAGTGAAATTGTCTGCCGTAAAAATAAATTACAGTTAAATTAAACGCTAGCTAGAATAAATTAGTAAAATGGACTGGAATAAATTTTCCGTATAAAATTAGTCAATTATTTAATTATCAAGTAATATAATAATAATACATTAGATGGTTATAAAACATTACGCGCGTCTTATGAAGTATTTAGTGGATACATTAAATTGAATTATGGAGAATCAATGTCGAAGTATTGAAAAATAAATATATCTTTTAAAGTAGCGACAGAAAGATGAGAAACTGTTCAGAATACTTGCCACGTAAGTAAAATTAGATAGGTATAACAAAAATATTACCATCCAATAATTCAGAGATCGACCTCACAATATCTCATGAACCTACGCGACTGATAGACGCAATTGTCTCGAAGCGAAACGTCTCGAAGGAGACCGCAATCAAAGTGCCGGCACAATGGAATTTTAATGCAACGGAGATGAAATTTTGATCGCGGAGCAGCAATCGAAGCTGCGAGTCTCTCGGAGGAAGTTACGATTTCGATTATTTGCACTGCACATCTGGCAACAAGTTGCAATCTATTCCTGCCCGGTGCATCAACGTGGTAACTACCGCGGTGCATACCGACGCATATGCTTACTCCCCCGCGTATAACAAACTCCACGACACACACATACGCTGCACACGCACAGCTCACACGTACAGAAAACGTACACGGAGCGTCTGTGATATTCGAAATGATTTCTAATGTGTAAATCGCATCAAACGAGAAGCGACCGGCACGAATTTAGATACGTTCATCAACGGACAGTCTCTCCTTTCCAATAATATGATTTATTCGTGCCGTTTTCATCCGCTGACCCGATTCTGCAACGCCGGATGTGACACACGTCGACCGCGCGAGTCGACAACCTCCAACATTCGTTTTTTACTTTACTAACACATTCCCAAGCGCCACTCGATATGAAACTTGAATGTGATTCAGAGTTCCGGCGTGGCTATTACACGATCCACCGCGCGAGTATGATTGACTGTGTGCTCATTAGCCGAGTGACTAAAAACGAGAACTGCCCAGATGCTCGTCGTTCATAATCTCGGAACAAGATGAATATTCTCTAGAAGATCTTAGCCTTTACTTCATCTTGCTATTTCGGAGCACGTTTTAATTATTAATCTTTTTTTTTTTCAAAATTTAATTATTCTATATCTGTTTAATACTGAAGGGAATTTGAAACGTGCTACATTATTATACTTGAAACTTTCTATTTTTGAAATCACAGACGTAATAAAACTAATTCAGGGTTTTAAATTGAACAATCTTTTATATAATTTTTATATTTATATATTTTATATTATTTATATTGTTTTATATTTATTTATATTTATATTTAATTTATAAATTTTTTATTATACTTAAGATAGCAATTGTATTTCTTCTTCTTCTTTCATAAATTCGGTAATTATATGCGCAATAATAAACAAATATTTGTTCGATCTGTTCTTGAATTAGCATCAAGTTAACAAAATGTTACTTTATATTATTTTAATGCTTAAGTAATATAATCGGCTAATTTGTTAAATCGCCTTATTGATGTTTGAAACTTGGTTTACGTTACACTATAAGCTATCAAAACTGCGATCGGCGCGATGGATCAAGCTCGCAGTGTTAGACCCATTAAAATCGACGCTGGGAAATAATTAAGTGACCTACCCCTGACCCCACGGTACTCGCCCCTATAGCGCATACGGCGCCTTTTCTTGCCCTTTAACATCGGCCCCATTCCACCCGGCCTCTTCCTTGTTTATCTCCTTTCTTTTTTACTGCAGTGCACGTAGGCTAAGAAACACGACTTCGCCGGAGTCGCACGCGTTGCTCGGCGGTGTAATTATGCCGCGCAGTGATTGGCGTGGTTCGTGGAACAGAGGGTGGCGGCGTGGTCTAAGCACGAGGGTGGCGGTCGCAGCCGGGACGGGTAGTCGGAGGGGGCAGCGAGGGGAAGAGTGGTTTTTAGCTCGAATTCATTAGAAGTAAAAATCGATAGGCGACGCTCTCGCGCTGCCTCCACCGGCGGCGTTTCGCTCGGTAAAAA